>NC_057864.1:119485881-119785881 GCF_019393635.1 Dromiciops gliroides | reverse complement strand
GGAGCTGGGGCACCTAGGTGGTACAGTGAATAAAGCACTGGCCTTGCATTCAGGAGGACCTGAGTTCAAATCTGGTCTCAGACATTTGACACTTACTAGCTGTGTGACCCTGGGCAAGTCACTTAATCCCAATTGCCTCACCAAAAAACAAAAAAATAAAATGGTGGAGCCAATAATAGAGACGATGCATTTATATGGGACAGTTGAGATCTGGAGGAAGAAGGTTAATTCAGTCTTGGAAATTTGAATTTGAGATAATGCTGAGACATTCAGGTAGAAAATTTTGGAGGGTGGTTGGAGATACAGGAATGGACACTGGGTGATAAAATGGGACTAGAATGTTATAGAAGACAATTCTCAGAGAAATGAGTAACTAAAAGACATAGGGATGATAATTCTTCAAGGGAGACATTTTTCAGGCCCTATAGGATTGTCAAGATGAAGATGTATTCTGCTTTATGTAACACATTATTACAAAAATTTGCTTATTTTAAGTTTAGAGGGCAATATAGACACCCCTAAGTTTTACTTGGTTCCCTCCTTTGAGGTTTTTGAGAGTTCATTTTAGACAAACAATTAAGAGTTCAGTCACAATTGCTCTGAGCTCCCAGTCAGGAAAATCCCTCACATTTAGACAGAGGTTGTTTTCTCTTACTAACTTTACAGTTATATCTATCTCTAGTTACCCCCCGGTTTTTCTGTGGTTGAAAAAAAAATCAGTTTCTTGGAAACATTTGGGCAGTGAAACAACAGAATGTGAGTAGTTCAGGTACCAAGAGGGGAAATTAGGGAAAGAACTATTTTTTTTTTTACTTCTCCCAGGCCTTTTGCTCCAAGATTCCTGTAAAGCTGATAACCCTCCTTGATTTTTCCAGTTTTTATCACAGCCCAATCTTACTTTTCCTCTTTAGAAGTGTGCAAGAATTCTATGCTGGATCTAATTTCTCTGCTTTTAGTCTCTGTCTCTGTCTCTCTGTCTCGGTTTCTCTCTCTCTGTCTCTGTCTGTCTCTCTTTGTCTCTTTTATTTTGAGATAACTTCTTCCTTCTATACAAATTCCTTAAAGCATGACTAAGTCTCTCATACAATGCTTTTGATTAATTCAAGGAGATATACAGCCTCTGTTCACACAAGCTTCTGATTTTATTTTATTGGAAGGCCCACAGTTAAATGTAGAGGAAAAAATTCTGTTAAAGTTTGGCTGTTCCATATTAGATAAGAATCAGAAATAAATAAATTCTATAATCAAGCATTTCATAAATGTGGGAAAATAAATTACTTGAGGAAGAACTATTTGAAAAAAAATTGGGAAAACTTATAGACAATTTGGTAGAAATTAGCTTTAAAATAAAATCTTATACTATAATATGCTTAAGATCAATATGTGACCTGAATATTAGAAGTCATACCATCAAAAATAATTTTTAAAGTACAAAATGAGAAATCTCTTTCACAGCAATGGCTGGCTCTTTCCTGAGATTTCTTCCTTTTTTTTTTTTTAAAGGAAAATAGCTTATCAAAACTAACCAATATATTGAAAAAGTCTGACACCTTTAGTGCTCTACATTCATCGTCCTTTATTTCTAAAAAGAAGGGAGGGATATACCTTCTCATCTCTTCTTTGGGCCCAGACTTGTTCATTATAATTTCAGAACATTCAGTGTGAATTGTGTTGTTGTTCTTTCCATTTATTTTATTATAATCATTTTGTATATTGTTTTCCTGGTTCTACTTATTTACTTTACATCAGTTCATATATATGGGGAGAGGCCTTATTCAAAAAAGGGATAGAAGCAATTACAAAAGATAAAACAGATAATTTCAATTACATAAAATTATATGAACGGATGCAGAGTGAGATAAACAAAATGAGGAAATCAATAGCAGTGACTATAACAATAAAAATATAAAGAACAACAACAACAAACCCTGAAACTGAATGATATGTAATTATCATGACCAGGTTTTTTCCTGAGGAAGAGATGAGAAAAGATAGCTTTCCCTCTTTTTTTTTTTTTTGCAAAGGAGGATTCTATGGGTGTGAAACTTCACTTACTTTTCATTGTTTGTCCTTCTTTTTGGAAGAGGGCCATGATAGCAGGAAAATAGTGTCATGACTTGCAGGTGAAATTAATTTAAGTGAGGCAGGGCTGTACAAAGTCATCAGCCTTACCCTCTCTTCTGGAGTCATCTGGGTTCAGTGGCAAGGTATAGATCAGGAGGACTGGAGATGGCCTTCACTCTAAGGGTCAGACACCCAGGGAAGGAAAGGGTCATCAATGGAATATAGTTATGGATTTTTAGGAAACAATAAAGACTAACATTCATTCTCCCAAAATAGAAGACATAATATTCACTCAGTTTTTGTGTGGGAGGAATACCAAGGACAATGTTCTGGTTTTTCCAGTCATTACTGACTCTTCATGACCCTATTTGGGGTTTTCTTGGCAGAGAGATACTGAAGTAGTTTGCCATTTCCTTCTCCAGCTCATTTTACAAAAGAGGAAACCGAGTTGAACAGGGTTAAGTAACCTGCCCAGGGTCACACAGATAGTATCTGAGGCCAGATTTAAACTCAAGAAGATGTCTTCCTGATTTCAGGCACTCTGTCCACTATGCCACCAAGCTGTCACACCAAGGATGGATCAACAATAATAACAATAACAATAACAACAATATTTATATCGTGCTTACTATGTGCCAGGCACTGTGCTAAGTGCTTTACAATTATTGTCTCATTCAATCCTCACAATAACCCTTGGAGATAGGTGCTATTATTATCTCCATTTCATTGAAGAAGCCTAGGCAAACAAACAGGTTAAATGACTTCCCCAAGGTCACAGAGTTAGTAAATGTCTGAGACTAGATTTGAATGTGGATCTTCCTGATTCAAGGTCTAGCACTCTGTTTGAGTGAAATGAAATGTCTAAGAAATCTGGAAAGGTAAGTTGGAATGAAGGACTTAAAATGCCAAACAGAGGAGTTTATATTTTATCATAGAAGCAATAGAGAGCTTTTGGAATTTACTGATCAGAGAAGTGACACGTCAGCCTTGTGTTTTAGAAATACCAGTTTGATAGCTTGGTGGAAGATAGATTGGACAGGGTAGAGAAAAGCAACAGGGAGACTAATTTGGAGACTGTTAGAATAGTCCAACAGCAGCTACATGGCACAGTGGATAGAGTGCCAGGCCTGTAAGATCTGAGTTCAAATCCAGCCTCAGACACTTATTACTATGTTATTCTGGGCACTTAACCCTGTTTGCCTCAGTTTCCACATCTGTAAAATGAGTTGGAGAAGGAAGTGGCAAACTACTACAGTATCTCAGTCAAGAAAATGCCAAATGGTATCAAGCAGACATGACTGAAACACAGCACAATATTTCAAGTCATCTCTCCTAGTTTTGAATCTCTTCAGCATCCTGTTGTCTATAAGTTTATTAACCCACATCAAACAACTTTGACAATTAAAATTTTGTTTTAATCTATGTGTAGGATTTTCACTTATATTTATGAAACTTCATTTTTTTCTGGTCATTAGCTTCTTGTCTGCCAAGAGGGTATTTGTAAGAGCTAATGATAGCTAACATTTACATAGTGACTTGCAAAGCACTTGATGCATATTGTTTCTTTTTTTGGCATCAAACATTTATTTTATTCTTTCCATTTACATGTAAGGGTAGTTTTCAACACTCATTTTCATAAGATTTAGAGTTCCAAAATTTTCTCCCTCCCTCCCTTTCTTCCCCTCTCCACAAGACATCAACCAATCTGATATAGGTTATATATGTACAATCCACAAGTGCTCTTTTTATCAGTTCTTTCTATGGGGGTGCATAGTAAGCGTCCTCATTAGTCCCTTGGGATTGTCTTGGATCATTGTATTGCTGAGAGTATTTAAGTCATTCACAATTGTTCATTGAACAATACTGCTGTCACTGTACAAAATGTCCTCCCAGTTCTGCTCACTTCACTATACATCAGTTCTTATGAGTCTTTCCAGGTTTTTCTGGTACCATCCTGTTTGTCATTTCCTATAGCACAATACCATTCCACAACAATCATATACCACAGCTTCTTCAGTCATTCCCCAATTGATGGGCATTCCTTGATTCCCAATTCTTAGGCACCACAAAGAGTTACTATAAATACTTTTTGTACAATTTTTCCCCTTTTTCTCTTTTTCTTGATTACTATTGTTAACTGTTTCCCTTCATCCTATTCCCTTCCCCATGATATTTATTCTATTACCTATCTTCTTTCACCCTATCCCTCTTCAAAAGGTATTTGCTTCTGTATGTCTCCTCCCCCAATCTGCCCTCCCTTCTTTTGCCCCTTTCTCTTTATCCCCCTCCCCTCCAATTTTTCTACAGGGTTATATAGATTACTCCACCCAATTGAGTGTGTATCTTATTCCATCCTTGAGCCAATTCTGATGAGATTGAGGTCTTTGAGCCAATTCTGATGAGTGTTAGGCTCATTTACTGCCCAGATTACATAGATTACTCTACCCAACTGGATGTGTGTGTGTGTGTGTGTGTGTGTGTGTGTGTGTGTGTGTTAATCCCTCCTTGAGGCAACTCTGATGAGATTAAGTTCTTTGAGCCTATTCTGATGAGTGTGAAATCATTTACTGCCCTGCTCCTCCTCCATCTCTTCCCCCACTCCATAAGCCTTTTCCTGTTTCTTTCATGTGGGATTTCACCCCATGCTGCCTTTGCCCTTCCTCCTCCCCCAGTGCATTCCCCTCATCCCTCAATTTAACCCTAAATATGTCATCATGGGGTAGCTAAGTGATACAGTGAACAAAGTATCCACCCTGAACCCAGGGGGATACCAGCCAAAATCCGGTCTCAGACACAAGACAGTCACCCACTATCCCAGGTATGTCCCCCAACTCCAATTTTTTATGGTTTTCTAGGTCTTGTATTTGAAAGTTAAATTTGCCATTCAGTTCAGGTGTTTTCATCATGAATACCTGAAATTCCTCTTTTTCATTGAAGTCCCATTTTTTCCTCTGAAAGATTATGATCAGTTTTGCTGGATACGTGATTCTTGGTTGTAATCTCAATTCCTTGCCCTCTGGAATATAATGTGCCATGGTCTCTGGTCCTTTAATGTAGAAGCTGTTAGATCTTATGCTATCCTGACTGGGGCTCCACAATACTTGAATACTTTCTTTTTGGCAGCTTGCAATATTTTCTCCTTGACCTGAGAGCTCTGAAATTTGGGTATAATATTCCTGGAGTTTTCCTTTTAGGATCTCTTTCAGGAGGTGATTGGTGGATTCTTTCAATTTCTATTTTAGCTTCTTCTTCTAGAATTTCAGGGCAGTTTTCCCTGAGAATATCTTGGAAAATGATGTCTAAGTTCTTTCCTTGATCATGGTTTTCAGGTAGACCAATAATTTTCAAATTATCTCTCCTGGACCTATTTTACAGGTCAGCAGTTTCTCCAAGAACATATTTCACATTGCCCTCTATTTTCTTATTAATTTGGATTTGTTTTATTGTGTCTTGGTTTCTCATAAAGTTACTAGCTTCCATTTGTTCAATCCTAATTCTAAGGCAATTATTTTCATCAGAAAGCTTTTGTATCTCCTTTTCCATTTGGCCAATTTGACTTTTCAAGCTGTTGACTTTTTTCTCATGTCTTTCCTGCATCACCCTCTTTTCTCTTTCCATTTTTTCCTCTACCTCTCTAACTTTATCTTCAAAGTCCTTTTTGAGTTCCTATGAGCATTCTGAGAAATCAAATAGCATTACTCATGATGATAATGTTTCACATTAAAGAAGGGAAAGAAGTGCCCATGAGTAGATAGAAATCTAGCAATGGGGGTGGGAGGATTAGAGGCAGTGTCTCTTTCTTGATTCTTAAACATGAGGCTAATTAAGGTAGGGTGGGGTCAGTAGCATTGGCTAATGAGAACCTGCTTGCAACTGCATCTCAATGGTTATTTCTTTCTTATCACCTCCAATTTTTTGCTTTGGTCCTTTCTCTTTTGCTGGAGTGTTTTACCCTTAGTTTGATCATAAAATACATGGGATGGGTATTCTTTTTCTCAAAGGATATGGCCTTATTCATTAGCTGCTAGTTTCCTAGGTGTCAACAACATCAGTGGGTGTTTACCTAGGCAGTTAGATGGGGCAATGGATGGAGTATGGGGTCTGGAATAAGAAAGACCAGAATTCAAATCTAGCCTTAGACACTTACTAGATGTGTGACCTTGGGCTAATCACTTAATATCTTTCTGTCTCAGTTTCTTTGACTGTCAAATGAGAATAAAAATAGAAAGAACGAGATCAAATAAGATATTTGTAAAGCACTTAGCATAGTGATTGGCACATAGTAGGTACTTAATAAATGTTCCCTTTTCCCCTTTTGTAAGCCATCTATTGCTGAACAACTGTTAGGTTTAAGTCACATTTTAGCACATTGAATTCTTTTCAGATATCAATTTTGTCAGTATTCTGTCATATGCAAATAGAATATTTGTGTGATGAAATGGAGCTGTGTGATGAAATGGAGCTATAATAATGCAAAATTGACATAACTGGTTGCAAAGAAAAAACCTCAAACATTTCGGTGTGTGTTGTGTGGGCATATATATCACCAATAACAAATTTTATAATTTTTTTCATTGAATCCTTTTCTCTCCTCTTTCCAATTCACTCTCCACAGAGCTGTTAAAGTGATTTTCCTAAAATGTAAATCTGACCCTGTCACTTAGCAAATCATCACTTGAAGCCCTTTACAATTAGGCCCCAACCTACCTTTTAATCAAATTATTCATTACTCCCCTTCACTCTTTCTGCAGAAAAGCCAAACTGGTCTTCTTACCATTCCTCATATAAGACAATTCATCTCCAGTACAGTGATTATGCAAGAGTATCAGCACCCTGAGGGATGTTGAGTGTCTTCTCAAATTCCATCAACTCAAGCACCCCCTGGCTGTTTTCTTGCATTGTTAGAGGTCAGTAACTACCAATCTCAGCTTCATTATAACCACTTAACATCAATTAGCTTTAACAAAGACATATTTACTTCCAAGGTAAAACAATAATAGAAGTACAAACACCTCCCCTCAGTACTTGGGCAGGTACACTCTCCTTTGGTCTATCTTGCTTTAGTTTCTAGGAAGTGCTGGTTCAAAACTTAGACCAATTCTTATATAGCATTAATCTCACCTAGTTCATCTCCAAATGTGGCATTGCTGCTATTGCTGCAAAACTCAGACTCTGTAAAGACCAGATGGTTTACAGACCAGAAGTAATAGTAAAATGTCTAAACATGATCCATTCCATATCACCCTGACTCATGCAGAAGCAGGCTCCTCAGCATCTCATCAGGGCATTTGTACCAGCCAAGCATTTTGATTCATCCTCTGCACACTTATCAGCCCCAACACACTCATCTTGGTGTCTTTGCATAGATTGTACCTATCCCTAAAACACACTCCCTTTCATCTCTTGCCACCTTCATGAGGCCCTTCCTGATATCCCCAGCTGTTAGTACCTTGCCAACTACAACTTATCTTGTGTTTATTAAGTGTGTGTGTATACAGATATGTGTGTGTATGTATCCATGTCCTCCACCATGGAATCTAAGCTTTTTGAGAGCATTTTCTGGCTGTCCCCCATTCCTGAAGTATTCTCCTTCTTCTGCTCCAACTACTGACCTCCCTGGCTTCCTTTAAGTCCCAACTAAACTCTCATCTTCTACAGGAAGCCTTCCCTAACCCCTCTTAATCCAATTGCCTTCCTTCTTTTAATTATTTCCTATTTACCCCGTATATAGTTTGCTTTGCATATATTTGTTTGCATGTTGTTTCCCTATCAGATTATAAGTTACTTGAAGGTAAGGACTGTCTTTTTGCCTCTTTTTGTATCCTCAGTGCTTAGCACAGTGTCTGGTACATAGTATGTACTTAATAAATGTTGAATGAAGATAAGGATTATTTAATTTTTGTGCTTGAATCATCAGTGTCTATCACAGTACATGGCGCATGCTTAATAAATGCGCTTAATGTTTGCCGATTAGTTGACTTTGGTGTTGTGGAAACACACTCTAAGTGTATGTTAGATACCTAAACTCACTTATCTTGTCACTCTGGCCAAAAAACTTATTTTGGGTGTATACAAGACTGAAGCACTGGGGAGAAGAATTTAGACAATACCCCAACACTCTATTTTGTTTCCTAATTTAATATCCTCCTGTGAACTCTGTATCTTCTGGAAGCCAGTTTTACATTTCCATCTCAAACTCTTAGAATTTTGGGTTCCCTAAATAAATTCTTCTACCTTCCCAGCCAAGCTTTCTGATTTCTACTTGCCCTGGAATATGTGATGGACCCTTTCTCTCTCCTTAATAATGACTGCCTTTGCTTGGCCTTGAGGCATGCATGTCCAACAGAGTTGGCCTACCTACAGATAGGATACTGCAATATTATCTGACACCTCAGGAAAAATCTGGCCACTGATAAGGACTGAGTTCCTTGCCACCCCTCCCTCTATCCCAGAAGGGGGCTCCAGAGACTAAAGAGGTCTGGTAGCAGCTGATACAGACATCTGAGGAGTTAGCTGTGCTTCAAGCCCTGTTTGTTACTTTGTAGGGAGCAGTAAGGGACAGCTAGGTAGCACTATAGTTCATAGAGTGCTGGGCCTGGAGTTAGGAAGGCTCATCTTCCTGAATTCAAATTCGACCTCAGACATTTACTAGCTCTATGACCCTAGGCAAGTCACTTAACCCTGTTTGCCTCAGTTTCCTCAGCCATAAAATGAGCTGGAGAAGAAAATGGCAAACCACTCCAGTATTCCTGCCTAGAAAATCCCAAATGGGATCATGAAGATATGGATACAACCAAAAAAAAAAAAAAGGGAGGGGGCAGCTAACTGATAGTGCCTGTGACACTTATAGTGAACAGCCATGGTTCAAAATATTTGCAACAACATTGCATGTTGATCAATTGTGGTTGACTTGACTCTTCTCAGCAATATAATGATCCAAAATAGTTCCAAAGGACTCATAATGGAAAATGCTCTCCAAATCCAGAACTGTGGAATCTAGATGCAGATTGAACCATACTATTTCTACTTTCCTGTTTTTGTTTTTTGAGGTTTTTCCCTTTTGTTCTGATTCTTCTTTCACAGCATGACTAATGCAGAAATATGCTTAATGCGATTGCACATATATAACCTATATCAGATTGCTTGCTGTCCTGGGGAGGGAGGAGGGGAAAATTTGGAACTAGAAATCTTATAAAAACAAATGTTGAAAAGTATCTCTACATGTAACTAGAAAATAAGATAAGTACTTTTATGATTAAAAAAACAATATGTGGAGATTTCTCCTTCAGATGAGTATCAATATCTCTTTCAGATGGGTACCAATACAGCCACCACCAACTTCTTCCTTCCCCTTTCTCTTTCTGTGGCCAAGCATATCTTTCTAGGATTCATGGTTCAGTGTTTTTTCTTATGTAAATAGATCATACTTGTTAAATACAAATCAAAGTTATCTTTTGGGGTTTCTACAACCCTCACAAAGAGACCTTGGACAATATGGTAGGCTTCCTTCTGGAACAACACCAGCAATAATGACGATGACAAGACATTTTTAGAGTTAAAAGTGATATGCAGATTTTCTGGGTCCAAGTAGGGCAAAGGATTACGATATATGTGCCAACATTCAGACCCTAAGTCAGCATTTGGCATGGAATAGCTTTACTCTGATGGTTCTGGATCAGTTCTTGGAGTGGTTGGCTTTGCCCATCTTCATTGAGCCCAGGTGACTGCCAACTGGCCAAAGCTTATCTGGCAACATGTGCAAATGAACTCTTCCTTTTAATGTGGGCCAAAGTTTTAGTGGATTTTCTAATATTTTCCAGTCCTTCTCTAGAGCTGATTGCATGACAAAAGGCAACTGGCCCAATTCCATTGCTACTACGTTTGGCTCACCTTGGCTGCCTGGGAAGAAAATACTACCCAGGAATAGAGCTACCTTGAGAGTCGGCCGTTATAGGTAAAGGAGTAATAACACTTCCTTGCATCCGTGCCCAGATCAGTTGCTTCTTTCATCCTGCTCTGCAGCCAAGCTATTTCTAACTTATGAATTCCCAAGTCCCTCCTGCATTTCTGGTCCTAGCTATGGTGGGCCTGGGGACCTCTGTGAGTTTTATGGAATTAGTTCTGATCAAATCTCTACAATGAACTCTTTCAGGAAGACTTGCTCTAGGCTAAAATGATTCAGGTCATTGAATGTGCTTTTTATATCTTGGAAGCATTAGGGAATTTGAACAATTCAGTGAGAGGTACCATGAAGATCTGAGAACTTGGTAATAAAAGAATACTTTTACCCCATAAAATCAGGGAATCACTGCAGATCATCTGTGGAAGCAATGACCTTCCTCCACATTATTTCCCCATGCATTCTTGGTTCCATAAAGACTTACCATTGACCTGTTCTGTATCACAAGAATACTATCTACTCTATCTCAAATAGACATTTCTCCAATTCATCAGATAGCTATTGTCTGGCTTACCCAGCATGGCTCAGGCCAATGTAGCATGCTGGGTGAGAAATTGATATATTAGCATAAGCCATGAAGTCCGGGTTTAGCATGTTTTGAAATGCCAAATTAACTAACCTATAAAGACAGTTGTAGTATTATGAAATCTAATGGCATAACCCAGCATTCATATAGAATTGAAAGACCACCATTTTTTTCCTCACCCTTTCATATTCTGAGCCATGCTGAAAGCTCTCCAGAAGATCTAATTTGGTGATTCACCCTTAGTAACTGATTCTTCTCTCTCTCTCTCTCTCTCTCTCTCTCTCTCTCTCTCTCTCTCTCTCTCTCTTTCTCTCTCAACTCTCTCTTGTTCTTTCTTTCTCTCTCTTCTTCAGATATTTTATCTTCTATTTTACTGACAATAAGAGACATCCATCATGAGCTTCCTGTTCTTCTCTACTTCGTATTTTAAAAGTCTATATCTTCATTACTACTCCTCTTATTTAGAACAGTCTTTGAGGAAGATGTAGCCCATCTTTTCTCCAAGGTCAACATCCCTATCTCTTCATTCAATGACTTCCCCTCTTCCATCTCAAAGAATTTAGCATCATCTCTCACTCCTATTCTTTCAGTATATTCCTATCCCCTAGCTTCTCCCTCCCCACCCCTACCTCTAACTGCTAGCAAACAGAATCAGGAGTATCAGCAGTTACACTGGAGGTAGTTCAAACTGGCTAGTGCCAGTTGTTAAATTTTCAGTGTGAGAATTTAGACATTGGAAATTGGCAAATGCTACCAATCAAGGTTTGGCTTATTGTTTTGTTTCTTGTCTAGAATTTTAAAAATAATGAATTAATTGTTAATTATGCAGATTAAACTTAAAAGTGTGTTCTATATATACTTTCTAGGTAGAGACATGGTTGTTAAACATTTATTAGCACATTCCTGTTTGTACCCTGTGAGAAATAATTATTAATAATCAATATCTTGGGGGGACTCAGAGATCTCTTCTTTTTTAGTCCTCTCTTCCCTCTACTCAAAGGCAAGGCCTTCTTGAGAGATTTCATCAAATCTCTCCATCTGGGCCAAGCCCAAGCCAAGTTTATAAATGTAGCCTATGGTGGAAACAGATTCTTTTGGCTAGATGAGCTGAAGGACTTTACTGATTAGATTTGGCCTGATTTATCCAGTTCTAGGTGGGAACCATTGTGTCCCCATCAGCTTAGGTGGGGGTCTCTACATTTTCTCCTGATGTCATCTTTACTTGAGACATGTATCTTCCAACTTCATTTTAATATAACCCACCTCCAATCATGTCAACTAATTAGATTTGGATGATGCTACCCAATTAGATTTGATTACTGTGTGATGAACCTCCTACATCTGCAGGGTATATGAACCAAGACTCAACCACAAGGAGGGGTTCTTTGGTCTGAAAGAAATGCCATAGACCCCCTTTTTTAATATCCTACCTGCCATATTAATAAAATGATTAAATTACTCAGAAACAATGTCTCATATTTTTAATCTTCACAGCCCTGTATATTGAGAAATCACCTTACTTTTATTATGGCATCCCCTCAAATTACTGTTTGTTATTTCATTTCACTTTTATATTCAGTCCCTGGGGATTGGGTGAGGGGGGAACATAGTCATTGTCTTCATTTTCTCACCTCCCATTCACTTCATAACCTCTTCTATTCTGACTTCCAACTCCACCTCTCAAATGAAGTTACTCACTTCAAGGTTATCCATAACCTCTTTATTGACAATCCTGATGGCATTTTCTTAATGTTTATCTTGTGTAAGCATTCAGTAATTTTGGTTGTTCTTATTGTTCCTCCAACTCCTGTCTTGGATTCTCTTCCCTCACATGGCTTCCATGACTCTATCCTCTCCTGAGTCTCCTTTAACCTATGTGACTGTTACTTCTTAATTGCCTTTGTTGGACCATGAATGGATGAATCTTTATTCATTTACTAAATTTTTAGTATATTATACTAAGTTCTGGGGATAAGAATAAAAAAGTAAGACAGTCCCTGCTGATAATACCTCACCTTTAATATTATTCCCATGCTAAAATCTTATCAGATAAAGTGAAATGTACTGTATGCAAAATAACAGCAATGTTGTGAGATGATCTGCTGTGAATGACTTAGTTATTTTCAGCAATGCTATGATCCAAGACAACTCTGAAGGTCTTATGAAAAATGCAATCCATCTACAGAGAGAGAACCAATGGTAACTGAATACAGATTGAAGAATAATTTTTTTGTTAGTTCCTTTATCTGGTTTTGTTTTTGTCTGTTTTCTTTCACAACCTGGCTAATGTGGAAATATTTTGCATGACTGCTCATGTATAGCTTATATTGAATTGCTTGAGTTCTTAGTCGGGGGGTGGGGAGTGAGGGAGGAAGAGAATTTGGAACACAAAGGTTTTAAAAAATTGATGTCAAAATTTGTATTTTACATGTAATTTGGGGAAAATAAAATCTAAATATAAAATTAAAATCATATCAGTTTAATATTTTAATCATTTTGGCACTGCCAATTACTTTTTGATGGTAAGAACTTTCTTTTTGGGGTCTTCAAAAAATTTGATGATAGTACTAGCAGAAGTAGTTGCCATGCTGCATCTCCATGGGTGTTACTTCCTAGGATGATGGCTAAGGGCTCTAGGCTAGAAGCATTGTTGTTCCAAAAGTTCTTGATTTCAGGGTCCTGTGCCATCAGTCTCAGGGTCTGAGGGCAGATGGTGGTCAAGGTAGTGGAGAGTTAACTTGTCTAGCATAGGCTGTCTCTCCCTCAGGGTTCCTTGCTGCTTCAGACAGTCTGGCATATCTGCCTTGTGATGGCAGTTGGTGGAGATGGCTTGACCCTTCTCCACAGTTGCTTCCATAAATGATGGTTGTCAGGACTAGACTTAAAGTAGGACCAGTCATCTGGGGACTGATGTCACTTTTAGGGCTCCTGTGCTCATCTACCTATGAGTAGAGGTTGGTCAGCAGCTGTTGCTGGTATTGTTGAAGGTGGGCCCTATATCTATAATACTTTCTCCACTCATCGATAGCTGTGGGGAGTGGGCAAGAAGCTGGTGGTTTGGGGGCATTATTATTCCCAAGGCTCTTGAGCTCAGGGTCCTCTACTATCTCCATCAGGGATAGAGAGGAGATGGTGGTTCAGATGATGGTGATGACTTGACTTTCCCAGAACATATGTTCTCCTTTAGGGTGCCTTGCTATTTCACCATGGCTGGCTTTTTTGCTGTATGAGTTCCAGTGGGTTGGCAGTTTATAGGAATGACTGGCCCTTTCTCTATGGGAGCTGCTTTGGTGAATGAAAGCTGTGGGGGATGGCCTGAAAATAGGATCAGTGGTCTGAGAAGGCCTGCCACTTCTAAGTTACTATGCTTGTTGTGGTCCTTTAGAATGGCTGTGTCTCTCCCACCCAAACCTCACCCTCTGCATTCTGATACTTTTTTTTTTACATTCTCTCTGTCATATGGTGATTTCAATTTTCCATGGATTTGAGTGTCATCTTTATACAGACTACTAGCAAAATTATATATCTAGCCTCAATCTTTCTAATAATAATTATAAATCTAATGTAACATTTACATAGTACACTAAGGTTTGTAAAACACTTTACATACATTATCTAATTTGATCTTCAATTAGAATACTATTGAATTCTACTTTTTGTACGATCAACTGCCTGCTAGACAACTCTGCTTGAATATCGGGTTAAATTTTTTTTTAAAGCTCAATATACACAAAATGGAACCTGTCTTCCTCTCTAAACTGCTCCTTTCATGTTGGAGGGGATGTGGGAAAACTGGGACACTAATCTACTGTTGGTGGAGTTGTGAAAAGATCCAACCATTTTGGAGATTAGTTTGGAACTATGCCCAAAGGGCTATAGAACTTTGCATACCCTTTGATCCAGCAACACCACTTGCTAGGTTTATATCACAAAGACAACTCATAAAAGAGAAAAAGAGCTATTTGTACAAAAATATTTAGAGCAGTTCTTTTTGTTATGGCTAAGAATTGAAAAGGAATGCCCAACAATTAGGGAATGGCTAAACGAGTTGTGATATGATGGTGATGGAATATTATTGTGCTATAAGAAATGACAAACAGAATGATTTCAAAAAGACCTTGAAAGACTTGTAAGAACTGATATATAGTGAAGTAAGCAGAACCAAGAGAACATTGTGCAGTGACAGCAATATTGTTTGATGAAGAACTATGAATGACAGCTATTCTCTGCAATATAGTGATATAAGACAATCCCAAAGAATTATGAAACATACTATCCACCTCCAAAGAAAGAACTGATGTTGATTGAACATACACTGAAGCATGCTATTTTTCTTTTTCTTTTATTCAAGTTTTCTTATACTAAGTGACTCATATGGTAATGTTATAAATAATTGCACATTTATAACCTATATCTGATTGCTTATGGCCTCAGGAAGGGGGGAGGGGATGAAGGAAAGGTGGGATAAAATTGGGAACTCAAAACTTTAAATAAAAATGTTTATTATTAAATTGGTCTTTTCTTCAAATATTCCTATTCATGGGGAGGAAACGAACAACCTCACAGTTACCCAGGTTTATAACCTTGGGATTATCCTTGATTCTACCACTTTCCTGATCCCCCATGTCCAATAAGCTGCCAAATCTTTAACATTAATTCCCCCTCTCTCCAATCACACAGCCACTACCCATCTTCACTACCTTTTATCAGTCTCCTTTTCCCCCCACTGCCTTATTTCTTGGTTGCCCTGTTTCTGGTCTCATTCCCTTTGAATCCATCCTCCACATAATCAATCAACAAGAATTTATTAAATACTTACTGTGCTAAATTCTGAGGATTAAAAGGAAAAGCAAAACCAGTCTCCATCCTCAAGTAACTTACATTTTAAGAGAGGACATGATGTGTACAAAAAGCAGTATGTAGTAGATATGTATAACTTCTTGGGAAGGAAGATGATATGGTTACATTTTTTCTTTAAGAATATCAGCTTGACAGCTTGTGGAGGACGATTTAAGAATGACCAAAAGCACAATTTGCTTGCCCTGGAATTGGTAGAGGCTTCTCACAAATGCCATCGTGACATGTCACTTACTTAAGGCATTCTGGCAGAACAATGGTATCTAAATCCATTGCTTTACTGGTACAGATAAGTCAGTTTGGGGCACAGTATTCCTGGCCTGTGAAAATACTGATACAGAAATGCTTGGTGAGATTGGGAAAAATACATAAGCACTGTAAAAGATGAAAGCTTTGAGGAGATAGGTTAAGATAAATAATCTGCTGTCATCACACCTTGCTTCTGATCAAACACTTATCTATTGTTCTTCCATCTCCATTGCTGCAACTGGTTTCCTGCTTAGATTTCAACTCCTTAGATTTATGCATTCCAGATAAACTCTATTTCTGACCTGGTTTGGTACTCTGATTTACATTTCCTCAGATCCATGTTCAGACTCTTTTTCTTTCTCCTGGAGAGGACTACCTTCTTTAGCTTCAAGTTGGTGTTAGAAGAAGAAGAATATTTTCTAAGACACTGATCAATGAAGAAAAAGCATTTATTAAGTGATTATCATGTGCAAAGTCCTGTACTATGCACTGGGAAAATAAATAGAAAACCAAGTCAGTCCCTGCTCTCAAAGAGCTCATATTCTAAGGGGGGCAACAAAACATATAGGAGGTTTCAGCTGCAAGTCAGATAGAAAGGACCTGTGATCCTTGGGGTGCAGAATCAAAGCAGATAGTAATTCATTTTCTTTAATGTAATTTCCATTAATAAAGTCATATAGGTTTCTGATGTTGAACTGTTTGATAGTTCTGAGGACTTTGGTGGCAAGAACAGAGAAGCATCTTAGATGAACATGTATCTACTTCTTTAAAACATTCCTTGATATCAATATTCAGTGGCTTTTTGAACAATATAATCTCTATAGCTGTGAATATCCTAGTCTTGTGCATTTTTACATAATGCATGATAGAACCTTGTCTGAAGAAAGCCTTTAAGACTGAATTTCAATATACCAAATCAAATGCACGGTAAGTAAGAAAGAAAGGAAATCCTGAAGGAGAAAGATGTGAAGGTGAGGCATTTGGTTAATTCCTAATTATTCTTTAAGACCCTGCTTTAAAAATCTCACCTTTTCCATATAGCCTTTTTTGATCATCTTGGCCTACTCTAACTCTAAATGCTACTGAACCCTAATTCTCTCTATCTTCTGAATACTTAAAACATATATTGTTGACACTACACCTTTAGGACTTTGGAGGTAGCTCCAATATGGCTTCATTTTCTTCATAGTACTTTAATTCATGAGTGTCTTGTTTTCCCAGTTAGATCACTGAAACCAATGACCATATTATATATGTATTTTATAGAATTATAGGTTTTTATGGCTAGAAGGGAATATTAGACAATTTAGTCTAACCTACTTTTTGTCTCTGCCACATACAGATATTTCAAAGAATTATAAATCTAAAGCTATACCAGACCTCAGAGGCCATCTAATTTTTATTGAGGAAATTGTGGCCCATGGCAGTTATGTGTCTTGCCAAATGTGAGACAGGTAGTAAATATGAGAGACTGAATCTGAACCTAGGTCCTCTGACTAGGTTCTCACTTAAAGAGTAAATGGTAGCTGTGGTGCAGTGGAAACACTGCTCTTAGGAATCAGGGGTCCCTGCTCTGACAGTAATTGGCTCTGTAACCTTGGACAAGTTGTATCATCTTGATGAACCTCTGTTTTCTTAACTATAAACTGAGAATTTTGGACTTTAAGACTGGGTCACTAATATCCCTTCTAGTGCCATGACTCCAAAAAATGTTCGTTGGTTTATTTGAATGACTTGAAAGAAGAGAGGTTGATGTCATTGTAGATTTTAGATTGATTTTATTCTTCCTGTGAGAGCAGAATGCATTAGCTAATCCCTTGAGTTTTTTTCAAGATTTATCATTTTATACTACTATATATCAATTAGTTTTGAAACATAGTTGAATTTTTGAGGTGAAAATTCTTTTCAGAGTATTAAAGGGTAATTTCCTTTTTCTTTTCTGAATTTCAGAGGAGCTATCCCACACATGATATAAAAGTTTTCTTGGAATTGGCTCTAAGTCTTCGATGATTGTTACTAGACTAGGTGCTAAATTGATTGTCACCAACTGACACTGACTAATTTTGAGTTATGCAATTCCAAGCTAGTTTGCTTAAAGAGCCCTGGAGTCTCTCACTCCACAGAAGTGCTGTTTTCACAAAATCTTAATAGAGGGGCCTTTCAACTAAAAATAAACCTCAAAGACCCAGCAAGTGACCTATCTGAATCCAAGACAGAACATCATAATTGGACAGTGTCACCAATTGTCAATTCTGATTGCCTTCTTTGCCTCCGGGTGTTACAGGAAAAAGGGGAATTTGTTATGGAAAGGGTTAACTGGATTTTATTATAATGTGCTCCTATTTCATTTCCCTCCCTTCAGCTCCTTCACAAAATGTTAATCTAATTGTGATACTATCACTTTGATGACAATATGACAAGACAGACAAATTTGATTTTATTCTCCACAGAGCAAAGCATATGCTGCTTGGGAGACTTTGACAGAGAGAAGGACATAAAACAAATGGAGTTCATGAATATACAATTTTTATTGTACACAGTAGTGACATCCAAACTTCAGAGAATAGGTGGGTGAGACTTATGCTTTACTATTGAGATTAATGGGTACGTAAAAAAGTGCCAACAGAGAGTACTACAGTTTATGTTAAAAATGTCGAAGTGGATAAGAATAATTTTCTTCTCAAGATGAATGATGCATTTAATGGCTGGAAGACATTCGGGCCCAGTAGCAGTTCCTCAAAAGTAATTTTTTGTTGTTATTGTAAATTATATAATCTTAACAGCAATTATAGTCCTGTTTAGGTAAAGGTCAAGTTAGTACAGAAGCTGGTTATAAAGTAGAGGGGAAATTGGTAAATGTATTCCCTTGTTGATAGCTTATGAATGATTTCTAGCAAGATGATTTTTTTGGGTAACTCTATTTCTAGTTTAATGTAATAGAGCAAGTAAAGATGGGCACACATTAACAAAGAGCAAATTAAATTTATCTAAGTAAACATGTATCTTCTAAAGGAGAAATGCTGCTGAAGTAAGGACAGCCTGAAGGTTAAGGAAGAATGCTGGGTAAACAGGACAGGCTAATTTCCATGGAAAGTAAAAGAATGAGAATAAGAAAAAAATACCTTGAATGGGTTGTAATTTCTCTTTTCTAGCATGACTGATTGAGAATCTAAAATAATGGGAAACTGATCCTACCCCTTGGTCTCAGTGATACAGGAGAAATCTGATAATGGTCCTTGGTTTCAAAAGTCCTTCACTATCTGGCTCAAAACCATCTTTACTGACTGACCTCCCATTAGTCCCCTCATGAATCTACACTCTAGCTGAATTGAGCTATTTGATTTTCCGCAGGGATGTGCTGGAGCCAGCTCGAGCAGGTTGTTAAATTTTTAGTGTTAATATCTGTGTTTCCAAAATCAGCAAATGCTACAAATCAGGACAAGTCAGGGCTTGATTGATTGTTTAGTCTTAAGAAAGTGATAAAGACAATGTTAATAATGCATATTAAACTTAAAAGTATGTCATGTGTGCTTTCTTCCCCTTAGAGAGACAATTGTTAAATGTTTACCAAAACACCACAGCTTGAATAGGACATCATACTTCCTATCTCCATGCCTTTGCATAGGCTGTCATCTCCTGGGCTTGGAATACTCTTCCTTTTCACCTCTGCATCACAGAAACCCTAGCTTACATCAATGCACAACTCCAATGTCATCTCCTATAGGAGGTCTTTTCTGATGTCTTCAACTGCTAGTTCCCTCCTCCCTTCCACCCCCAATTGCTATTTATCCTGTGTATCTTTTATTGTTTATTTATTTTGATTTGTGAATTAAAACAAGTATTTCCATAGCACAATATAGTAAAAATGATGATCACACATCAAACTGCAAATCTGTTATATACAACTTGCTATTCCATTTAAATATATAACAAAACTATCATGTAAATTTTTTCCCCCTTTTGTTTCTTCCCTCCCCCATTTTAGAAATGGCTATCATTAGACACAAATATGTATATATGTGTGTATAAAATTAAAATTATTCTATACATTCTTGTATTCATCAGTTCTATCTCTGGAAGCAAAAAGCATCTTTATATGTTCTTTATAGTTAATTTGGGCATTTAAAATAGTCGAAATGACTCATTCACTCAAAGTTGTTCAGAAAACTAGATTGCCATAAAAAACAAAAAAACAAAAAGGGGGCAGCTAGGTGGCACAGTGGATAAAGCACAGGCCCTGGATTCAGGAGGACCTGAGTTCAAATCCGACCTCAGAACCTTGACACTTACTAGCTGTGTGACCCTGGGCAAGTTACTTAACCCTCATTGCCCCATGAAAGTTAAAAACAATCAAACAAAAAAAACCAAACCAAAACAAAAAACCCCCAAACTTTGCCAAATCTATGATCCTGCGTATCTTTCATACATGCTTATTTGTGTATGGGTTGTTTTCTTTTAGTAGAGAGCATGCTTCTTGGGGGCTTCTGGCAGCTATTTTTCTTTGTATTCTCTCATGCCTACTACAGTTCCTGACATATAGAAGGCATTCAACAAATGCTTATTTAATTAAATAAAAAACTTTACTCTGAGAAGTATAGTCTTCCACCCACTGTCTTCAAGTAGGGACTAAAATGTTCTAAATAATAGTTAACAGGCTATTGTGGGCCAGGCCTTGCTCATGTCAGGTTGGTGCTTTAGGTTTGGAATTGGAATGAAATGGAACTGTCAATGATCAATCAACAAGCAGTTGTTAAGTACTTCCTATGTAAGGGGCATTGTGCTAAGACCTGGTGAAACAAAGAAAGACTGACATCTAGCTAAAAGTTGTTTTGTTTGTTTGTTTGTTTTTAAAGGAGGTTTACTTATTCATAGCAAGGGAAAGAATTCCACAAGAATATGGCATGAATTTAGTTGGGTCTAGTTTCCTCCTGTGTTGGCCATGCTGGCTCACTGGTCAGAAGGCTGAGGGAGAGAAATCCCAAGTTTTCTGACTCCCAATCTAATGGTTTTTACATTCTACTCATGCAAATACCATATATTCATCTATAACCTTTCCCTCTTCATTTCTCTAGAGGAAGGGAAAGGAAATAGGCATTTAGTAAAGGCCTACTATGTGCCAAGTTCTATGCCAAGCACTTTACAAATAATATTTCATTTGATAGGAGGGCCTCTTTCCCATGAGGCCTTCTTCAGGGTAGTATATAGATAGCCATTGTGGAGATCCCCAGTTATAAATTGCATGCAGGTAGGTACAATGTTTTCTTATTACTGTTTTTTGCTTGGCACCTGTTAATATAATGATAATTAGACATATCATTTTTGCCCAGTATGTTTCCTTTTTATTTTGTTTTCTTTACTAATTCTCTGTTGACCTTTTCTCCTTCCTTCCCACTTGTTGTCCCTGACAACAAAAGCTCTTTCTCTTCACTTCTGATCACCCACAAAAGGAAAGTCTTTTCTATCTGGGTCCTCTGGTTTCACCACTAGATTCTAGATCAGAACTCTTCCCTCAGCCAGCCACACAAACCCAATTGGGTAATAAGAGCTGGGACTAAAAAACTGTAAGACTGATTTCCTGACATTTATCAGAATGCTAAGACATGAGTATATGTTATTCTTTTGAAAATGAATCTTCCTTTCATAACATTGACAGCAATCTGTATTTTTAATAGTCTTCATATTATAACTAGTAGAGGTTTAGCAACCTGGATGTAGAGGGGGCTGGGTTCATATAAGCAGGCTAACTTCTGTACCTGACTGCAGGAAATCAACATATGTTTGGTGGTGTGTTGTTTTTTTTAATTTCTCTGAAAATTTAATCAATTTAATTGAAACCATGGTCATTATAAAACAAACCTTATTTGGATCTGTCTGCTTTTAGAGGGCTGCTTGGTAGTTATTTCACAATCCTTTTGAATGATTAGACCAAACTCCTTTCCTTGGCCACCACTCCCTGATTTGTGTTGTAGAATATAGGCTTCTTAAGCAAAGGGATGACCACTTTTATACATGTAAACAGGCACTGGGTACCAGTGCCTAGAACATAGTAGACACTTACTAGAGGCTAGTTGGTCAATTGATTATACATTTTAGATCAAAAGATAATCTGGAATTGTTAAAGGGATTAATTAACAAAAGCAATGGAAGGTCCTTACTCTAGCCTGGTCTCACATGTACACAGTATTTTGTGGGAGAGATGGCATTCAAATGAAGCCTTAAGATATTTTTGCTTTACTCCCCTATAGCAGGTTTTTTTTGTTTTGTTTTGTTTTGGTGAGGTAATTGGGGTTAAGTGACTTGCCCAGGGTCACACAGCCAGTAAGTATTAAGAGTCTGAGGCCGGATTTGAACTCAGGTCCTCCTGACTCCAGGGCCGGTGCTCTATCCACTGTGCCACCAAGCTGCCCCCTCCCCTGTAGCAATTTTACAAACAACTTAAGATTTTTCCTCTCTGCAGTTGCCACATTTTTCATATGGAAAATAACACATAGATAGAATTGAGCAATCAGTCAGTCCATTAAGAATAATTAAAAAAAAAAAACATGCCAAGCAGTGGTGCTAAGCCCTGGTGCAATGAAGAAAGGAAAAAAAACCCAACAACCCATAACCTCTAGGAGGTTTACATTGTAATGGGGGAGACAATGTAAATACATAGGCATATGTAAAATACAAATGGAGCATGAGTAAGGCAGTCTTTGGAAGGAAGAAAGGATCTGGGGCACTGGAAGGGGGGGGCATAGATAGGAAAACCTTCCTGCAGAAGGTGGTGTTTGAATTGTCTTGAAGGAAGTTGGAGTTGTCCAAAGGTAAAGGTGAGGATGCACAGCATTCCTTTTATGGGAAACAATGACTGCAAACGCATGGAGATGGGAGATGGAAGATAGATGGGAGAAAAGCAAGCCGGATTGGGGAAATTGTATAGTGCTTTTAATGATCTCAAAATGTTGAGTGCCCAAAACAAAACCTTTTTTTAATACAAAAATTCTCCCACTCACTCGAGATGGTTACAAATAATGAAACACTAGCCTGGAGAATCAAAACTGAAGGTAAGCCAGAGGACAATGGGAAAATTTAAGGTGGGCATGAGAAGAATGAAATGATATAAAAAGACATCTTAAGCTCCCATGATCCTTTTAAGTACTTCAGAATCAACCTGATATCTAGGTCTCCGTTAAGGTGGATAAAAAGGGACCTAGTTTTGCTGTACAGTTATCCCTTCCACATTGTGACTTTCCCCATCTCGGTTTTGATGTCACTCATTAGTATAAGAAATTAAATAGGAATTTGAGGGGAGTTTTATGGAAGGCACAGACAAAATGTGAAGGCCAGCAGATGACACAGAAAAAGTTTAGAAACTCAGAAATGCATAAAATAGATGTATAGTATTATATAATATCAATACATTTTATCTTTTTTTGGGAGGGGCGGGGCAATGAGAGTTAAGTGACTGGTCTAGGGTCACACAGCTAGTAAGTGTCAAGTGTCTGGGGCTGGATTTGAACTCAGGTCCTCCTGAATCCAGGGCCAGTGCTTTAACCACTGAGCCACCTAGCTGCCCCCCATTTTGTCTTTTAATACTGCAAATATATAGACTTTTTTTCAAATTAAAATAAGTAAAAAGTTACAATTTGCAAAAAGAATGGGAAAACCAGAAGACCATACACAAAGCCTAGTATTTTTACTTAATGTTCACCTACATACAGTCTCTGACCAAATACTTAACCCAAATTTTAAAATAAGGTACTGTGAATACCCCAAAAAAGAAAATGAAAAAAGCAATCAAACTTCTTTGGTATGAATGGAGGGCTAAAAATTTTACACTGATTTTCTAGATCAGGGAGGAGTCACACCCCCTCCCCCCAATCCCTGCCATGGGGAAGGGATAACTGTGTACTGAAAATACATATTGGATAGAGGATAATCTTTATTTCACAGGAAATGCAAAAATAGGAAGCAATACAGTTCGATGGAAAAAAGTCCTGAATTGGGACTCAGAAATGTGGTTTAAAATGAGCTTTGTTCTTAACTGCCTCTGTGACACTGGGCAAGTCATTTAACCTCTCTTTATCTCTAAAATGAGCAGGCTAGACTAAATGACCTCTAAGGTCCTTGCCAGTTGGAAATCTATGATCTTCCTTCTCCAGGGAGACACAATGAAGCATTGGTACCTTTGAGGAGAACTTTTGGAGACAACAATCCCTAATCCAAGGCTGAATCTCAGATGGCATAATTCCAGTTATTATGTCAGCCTGGTGTCAAGGAAGCCTTTTTTAGCAAGCAGGCAGGTGGGGGCCATTCTGTAATTGATTACTCAAGCCATATCACTTAAGTTACCCCCGCCCCCTTGAAGCTAGAAATACTTGGATTTCTCCAAAGGCCTGAGGGGAAAAAAGCCAAGTAAAGTAAATTACAAATCTACCCTAAGTAAAAATGCAAACTTCAAAAAAATTAAACTGAAAACAGATCAGGCAATGAAACTGCAAGAATAGTTTTTTTTTTTTTTTTTTAGTGAGGCAATTGGGGTTAAGTGACTTGCCCAGGGTCACACAGCTAGTAAATGTTAAGTGTCTGAAGCTGGATTTGAACTCAGGTACTCCTGACTCCAGGGCCAGTGCTCTATCCACTGCACCACCTAGCTGCCCCAAGAATAGATTTTTAATAGCACATCACAGGCCATTGACGTTGTTTAACTGCTGACTTTTTAATACTATTGTTTGACAGAGGTTTTGAAAGGAGAGGTGCATCACATGGATTTTGGAGGGAAATTATATGAGTTGAATTCTCCTGATTGATCTATATGATCCTTCCTTCCTTCCTTCCTTCCTTCCTTCCTTCCTTCCTTCCTTCCTTCCTTCCTTCCTTCCTTCCTTCCTTCCTTCCTTCCTTCCTTCCTTCCTTCCTTCCTTCCTTCCTTTCTTTCTTTCTTTCTTTCTTTCTTTCTTCAGGGAAATGAGGGTTAAGTGACTAGCCCAGGGTCACACAGCTAGTTAGTGTCAAGTGTCTGAGGCTGGATTGGAACTCAGGTTCTCCTGAATCCAGGGCTGGTGTTTTATCCACTGTGCCACCTAACTGCCAATATATGATCATTTCAAGGGTGTTATTATCATTTTTGAGCATTGTCAATTAGCAGTGGCTCCTAACATTTTAGCTCTTTAGATTTCTCTGGTTTTCACCTCCTCTACAACATACCCAACAAGTGGTCACCCAGCTTCAGAGTTTGTCATGAAGCTCTAATGAGATAATAGATGGAAAGCACTTTGTGAACCTTAAAGCACTAAATAAATTCTAATGATGTTGATGAAGAAGAAGAAGATGATGATTCAAGAGTCATCAGAACTGCAGTCTGGTAATGACTTCATTCCTAGAGTCTTCTATAGCTCTTTAGCTGAGCTTAAGTAATACTTATCGATCAATAAAGGGGGAGGTGCCTATAAACATTTAACAAATGAGCTCTATTCTGCCCCTCCAAATATATACACATGTACTTTAATCTGCATTATTAATACTTTCTTAAGTCTATAAATCAACAAAATGACAAATCAAGCCCTAATTGGTAGCAAAGGCTACTTTCTAAGGTATAAATGCTCACACTGAAAACTTACCAATTGGCTCTCAAAAGAGAGAAAATTGAACAATTAGCCAGTTAGAAATCACTCCAGCTCCCCCTTGTCCAGATTCCACTTAAATATCTCCAGCAATGAGGAACTTATTATTTTCTGAGTCAGTCCATTTTAATTTTCACAGAATTACAGAATTTGAGAGTTGAAAGGGATCTCCATCTTTTCCAACCCACAAATGAAAGGAATCTCCACAATAATATTCAAGATAAATGCTGATCCAACCTCTTTTGCTTTCATATCCCAGTGCAATATTTTTACATTTATCCCTATTGAATTTCCTCCTAATAGAGTAAGTCCAGTGCTCCAGTCAGTCAAAATCCCTTTGGATTTATGCTTTGTCATTCAGGGTGTTATCTATCCCTCCCAGCTTGGTAACATCTAGTGATTATATCAGTACAAAATCTAAACCATCTAGGTGGTGCAGTGGATAGAATGCCAGGCCTGGAATCAGGAAGACTCAACTTCATGAGTTCAAATCTGGCTTCAGACACTTATTAGTTGTGTGGCCCTGGGCAAGTCACTTAACTCTTTTTGCCTCAGTTTCTTCATCTGTAAAATGAGCTGGAGAAGAAAATGGCAAACATTTCCAGTATCTCTGCCAAGAAAACCCCAAATGTTGTCATGAGGAGTTGGATATTACTGAAATGATTGAACAACAATCTAAGTAACAAGCACAGATCCCTGGGTATTCCACTGGAAATCTCCTGCCTTGTTGACAATGAATCATCATCAAATTCTTTAGGCCTGGCCATGCATCTATTTCTAAATCCATCTGACTATATTATTGTTTAATTCATATCTCTTCATCCTCTATGAGGAGTACGAAAAACCATCAAAAGTTATGCTAAAAGTTAGATAAACTATACCCACAGCATTCCCCTTATCTCCGAATTTAGTAATTTCATCAACCTGATTTGAGCTTAATACAACTCTTCTGGCTCTTAATCATTGCTTTCCTGTGAATACACTTTTGTCTTTTCAGAAAAATCTGACTTTTCTTCCTTGTTTCTCTCTGTTTTCAGAATTTTACTTGAGTTATCTCTCATCACTCCTGCTCTGACTTCAAGTCATTTGTTTTACTCCATGAGACCCTACCTGTCTTTCCTTTAAACCCATCTGTTTTCCCTGAATCTAGGACATGTGTCAGACATTGTCCAGATTTGTTCTTTATTACAAATTATAGTATAGAGTGGTCACTTTCCTTCACACTTCTTATCTTTTACAGTTAATCAATAAACATTTATTAAGCACCTACTATGTGCCAAGTTCTGTGTTATGTTCTGGGCATATAAAAAGAGGTAAAAGACACTTTCTGCCTTGTGCTGAGCTCACAATTTAATAAGGGAGACAACAAACAGACATGTAGAAATAAGCTATATACAAGATCAATTTGTTGTTGTCCACTTTTTTGAGTTGTGCCCATCTCTTTGTGACCCCATTTGGAGTTTTCTTGGCAAAGATACTGGAGTGGTTTGCCATTTCCTTCTCCAGACCATTTTACAGATGATGAAACTTAAGCAAACAGGGTTAAGTGACTTGCCCCCGGTCACATAGGTAGTAAGTGTCTGAGGCCAGATTTGAACTTGAACATGAGTCTTTCTGACTCCAGGCCTGGCTCTCTAACCACTGTGGTACTGAACTGTCCTACGGGGAAATAATTAAGAAAGGGAAGTCACTAGAATTAAGAGAGGTTAGGAGAGACTTGAAGTAGAATATTAATTGGGACTTAAAGGAAGCCAGGGAAACCAGGATATGCCGATGAGTAGGGAAAATGTTCCAGTGATGCAGATAACCTAAGAAAGTAACCAGAACTGAGAGGTGGAGTGTATGATGTGCCAGCAATCATTTGTACTCTATGAGCATTAGATCTGGAATAAATCTTTCTCTTCTTAGTTCTCTACCTTTTGAGGGTTGAAATTATCAGTAATGAAAGTCAAGAAGTTATTAGCTGGCAGCTAGGTGGCGCAGTGGATAAAGCACCAGCCCTGGATTTAGGATTACCTGAGTTCAAATCCGGCCTCAGGCACTTGACACTTACTAGCTGTGTGACCCTGGGCAAGTCACATAACCCCCGTGCCCTGAAAAAAAAAAGTTATTAGCTACTCTACATTTGGGGAGAGAGAGAGAGAGAGAGAGAGAGAGAGAGAGAGAGAGAGAGAGAGAGAGAGAGATGGTTGAATAATTCAAATCCTCCATTACTGCTATATCATGCCTCTGTGTTAAACTTGGGATGTATTTCCCAAACTCCTCATCTAGGTATTTTTTCTCTGTCTAGGTAGTCTGTAGGATACTATGGCAATACAATTATTTCTCTTTTCCCCTCCTTGGTCTTCAGCCAAATAATGTGCATCATGTTTCTCCCCCTCCACTTTCTTGAATTTCCTCATATGAATATGCCTTCTTAATATGCAATGATACCACAGACACACTCTTTTTATTTCTCCTTTTTTCTTTTTAATATGGTGCACCCACCAAGAGCCACTATCCTGTAATAAGTTTCATTCCACCAAGTCTTGATACCTGTGAGGTCAAATTTGCCCTCTTGCATTAGGGCTTCTAGTTCTTTGGGCATCTATGTAGGTTCTGGAGTCCATGAGTTTCACTACTAAGTCCTTTGGAGGGGCAGATTTTTTTCCCTCTTGTTATTCCTGTGTTTCTTGGCTGCTATTCTTCCTTCTTTGTGGCTACTCACTACAGAATCTAAATTGCATCATACACATAGGCAGTCTTCTCTCTTCCAGACCCTTTTTATTTAAAGATCTTTGGATTAGAACTGCAAGACTCCTGGATAAATACATTCTTCCTTACCTCTGTTAGTTGTATTCCATCACTGGCCAGAAATCTGTCAACTCTATATTGTAAGCTGTGATGCAGAAATCTGATTTGTATTATTTTTAGACATAACCTTCTTTGTCAACTGTTGATTTCCCAAATTAATTTTTCTTTTCTTTTCCTCTTCTGCTCCACCTTCAGTGGGCAAAAGTAAGGAAAACACAAACTCTGCCCTTATGGTCTTCAGTTTCTTGTCCAAGATGCCATAAAACATTGGCAATACTCCTTAGGTTCCTTCTGGAGGTATCATTTGTGCCCATGTGAATTACAAGAAGAGAGTAGCTGTTAAGTATTTTTATAAGTATGAGGAGGCTCTCTATTAAGTCTTGGACCCCCTTTCAGAAAAGACAACAAGCTTCTCTGTTATTATTAGGCCAGCCTACCTCAGTATCCCTCAGCAGGAGGAAATCACCAATTACTCTTTTTTTTGGTTTGTTTTTTTTCTTTTTTTGTTTTGTTGCAGGGCAATGGGGATTAAGTGACTTGCCCAGGGTCACACAGCTAGTAAGTGTCAAGTGTCTGAGGCCAGATTTGAACTCAGATCTTCCTGAATTCAAGGCTGGTGCTTTATCCACTCCCACCTCGCTGCCTCATCACCAATTACTTTTAATCTTTTTTTCTTCCTCTGCCCTTTACTGAGTAATTTTGTGCCTGATTATTCTGTGTCTTTATTATATCATTCCTGGTGAAATAAGCAGTTTCTATCAGTTCAGACCAATCTGCTTTGAAACACTACTTATCCATTTCTACTTTTCCTTCCTCTTCCATAGAGGACACTTCCATTCACTATCATCCTGGAAGGCATTAAGCTTCCTCTCCTCTACCTCAGAACTCTTTTTTTTCCTACATGGAAGTCTTGCTTCTGTTTTATTTAGGAATCCTTAATCTTCCCTAACAGCCTTCACTTTGGCAAGTTCTTCAGGCCCCATCACCTTCTTCAGGGGCTAGATAAGCCTCCCTTTGGAACATAAATAACAATCTTTTGATGTTAGCAGAAATACAAACATCACACCATGTTGCAAGTTGCTGCCCCATTTCCCTACACTATAATGGTTGAGATTTTTTGCCTTGATTCTGGAAATTATTTGCAGGTGTTCATACCTAAAACTTAAAACTTTCACTTATAAATTATGAAAACATAACTATTTATAGCCAATTTACCCTATACCAATTCCCTTTGTACATTGACTTAACCCTCTATTACTACTTCTTTTCTTGGTTATCTTCTTTATCCTTTTTAAATCTTCTTCAAGTTTTACTTCCTAATCCTCTTTAAGATTTTTACATCTTCCGTAGTTGTCCTTGACTTTGTTTCCCTTACAATTTGTAAGTAGAATCTCTACCTAGAGATTTCTCTCCTTTAAATTTGCTTCAATTGCCCCTACCCCCAATTTTGCCAAATCTCTCTCCCTTCAATCCAACCTCTGAATTATGCCACTAGTCCAAACCCCTCTAAGTCACCTAGATGGTTTTCTTTTTCATCTTACTATGTGGAAGTTCTGTCATCTCCAGTTCTTTTTCCCACAACTTTTTACCCTTAGAAGTTGGAAGCTGAAAAAATGATTTTTTTTTGTTTTTTGTTTTTGTTTTTTGCGGGGCTATGGGGGTTAAGTGACTTGCCCAGGGTCACACAGCTAGTAAGTGTCAAGTGTCTGAGGCTGGATTTGAACTCAGGTACTTGTGAATCCAGGGCTGGTGCTTTATCCACTGCGCCACCTAGCTGCCCCGCAAAAATTATTAATATTACTTCTATCTCATAAAGCATATGGAAAAGAATAGTGAAAAGTGAAAAAATGAATTTCTTTAAAATTAGTAGAAGTGAGTATAATAAGAAAGTTAGCAGTGAGAGTTGTTGAACATTATTCTGTTTATCACACCCAGCCCTCTTCCATTTCTGTTCCTTTATACTGGCTGTCCTCTATACCTAGAATATACTTATCTCTGCCTCTTAGAATCTTTCATTTCCTTCAAGACTCAATTCAAATGCTACCTTCTCCATGAAGCCTTGTCTGATCCTTCCAGTTGCTAGTGACTTCCTTTCATGAAAAAATCATCTTGCATCTATTTTGTATCTCTATATGTACCTATTGTCTTCTTCAATAAGATGTACACTTTCTGAGGGTAGGGACTTTCACTTTTGCCTTTATATTCCCATAGAGCCTAGTATAGTGCCTGGGTCACAGTTGTTGTTCAGTTATTTTCAGTCATGTCTGACTCTTTGTGACCTCATTTTGGGGTTTTCTTGGCAAGGATACTGGAGTAGTTTGCTATTTCCTTCTCCAGCTCATTTTACAGATGACAAAACTGAGGCAAACAGGGTCAAGTAACTTGCCCAGGATTACAGAGCTAGTAATTCTGAGGCTGGACTGGAACTCATTAAGATGAGTCTTCCCTGATTCCAAGTCTGGTGTTCTACCAACTGTACCCACAGCAGGCACTTTTTAAATGTTTATTGATTAATTGATAATGCTAGAATGTGATGATTTTTTCTCTATAAGTATTTCAAGCTATTCAGCCATCTTGCCTGGCATGATTTTTATAAAGATAGGTGGGTAGACTAAATGACTTCTTGAACTTCCTTTCAAATCTATTGTTCATTTTTTTCTATCAACAATTTCAGTTTAGAAGAAGTAAAAAAGAACCACTTGACATAGAGGTAGGTCACTGCAGTGTTATATATTCTTAGCACTTAATATTAGATTTTACTTTACTTTCATGTTAATAAAATTGCTAATTAACTACTAATAATGCTTCCTCCCATATTGATGGGCTACTGTAAATGCCATCAATGAAATACACACCTTTCTTAAAGACTGCAAGTTAGTCTGACTGCAGTAATATCAATACTAGTTCAGCTCATCAATAGATTTTTATGGAATAAAAGCTGTTGTTTTCACATCTATAAGTCAGGGTCAACGTATTTTTGGTTGGTGATGACAAGTAATTGAAGGGCTCTCAGCAGATATGAAAGGGAGCCATTAACAGATGGCTTAGATAACTCATCATAATTTTCTTAGCTCAATAGTGATGGCAAAGCTGTGAGAAAGACTTTCTTTTTTCCTCTTGAATGTATGCCATCTGACCCTTCTCCTTTTCCCTTCCTCCTTTTGGTTTCTGAGCTATTCTCTTCATCCTAAAGAGGGAAAAGTGATTTGTCCTAGTATTTGCATATTTTAGAATAACCATCAATATCTGTTGCAGAGACAACTTTATATTTCAGCTGTGACAGAACTTTAAAAATGTCAGTTACATCAATCAACATATAGTTGGATTTCAAAAATGACAACTCTGGATGCCATTTCCTTTCCTTTTATGCTGCTCATTTTCTCCTCTTTGGCTGCCATCAGTTTCACATGTGCATATTCCCATTAACCAGGAGGTGTTCGGGGATACAGATGTCTTCTTGTTGCTGTGAGATTTTCACAGCCAGAGTAGGCACCAACATAAGAGTGAGGAGACAGAGAGGCTATAAAGGTGGATTTAGGGAAGGATACAGAAGTATATTTGGGGCACCAAAATCAATCAAAAGATGAGCTGATGTTCAGAATAGTGAGCGGCAATAAACTTCTGGAGGACATGTATATCTCCTCCCCCCCCCCACTCCCAGCTCATACTAGGCACTTATTAAATGCTTGTTTATTAGTTCATTTAGGCAACTTCATGCTGAGAAGGTGGTAATATATGTAAAGTGCTTTGCAAATTTTTAAGTGTTATATTAAATGTTAGCTATTATTATTATTTCTCAGCTCACATTCTGGAACCACCCTACTCCTACCATACATGACTGGAGCTAGGTGCAAAATACTTGGATTGTTCAGTAATATATTTTAACATGTTTAATACAATCTCTGACAGTGTGTAGGGGAATAATAGGACAGAATCTGACTTAATCAATCTAATTTAGGATAATTTACATAAGCAGCTTTCGCATGAGTGAAACAAGTCTTTGGCTCTATCTAGGTGACGTCACAACATCTGATAAAAAGTTTTAAAAAATCAGTCAATCATCCATATATTTGGAAACAGCCATATGTTTTTCTCTTCCATTTCCAAATCACAAAATATCTAGAGATTTATGTCAGAATCTTTCTAAGCTGACTTCTGGTTTTTACTCCCTCAAATATCTGAGATGGATTGAAATAATTTTTTTTGGAATTTTTTCCCCTTACTTCAAATCACCCAGTCTGAAAGTTTCACACTTTTGAATGAAATGAACTCATCTGGCTTAGTTATAACATGAATATTGAGTTTACTATGTAGAAAGAATTCAATTCAACAATTCACTTCAATAAACATTTTGCTTACTATGTGCAAGCACTGTGATGGCTCCTGAGGATGCATAAAGACAAAAAGGAAAGAGTTTACATTCTGCTGCATGTATGCAACACATACATTGCTTGAATTGCAAATTATATGCAAAATAATACAAAGTATTTTTAAGAAGAAGTGAGCATTAAGAATCCAGGGAATGAGGCAAAGGTATAGGGTAACCCTGAAGGAAGCTAGAGATTCTAAGAGGCAAAGGTAAGGAGAGAGTACCAAGAACTTCATATGGATTTATAAGAACAAATCAAACTGAACATCATTGCAAGTCATGGTTAATTCAGCATCTTTAGTCATCTGAATAATCTGTTAAGCTTGACCTCAATCTGATAATGCAAAAAAGAAAATAAAAGAAAAAAGTATGGCTAATTGTACATAGTAACATACTAAATGAATTCATCTGTGATTAATCACAGTTTCATATATTTTTGTATTTTGAAGACAACTTAAAGATCATCTATTCCAACATCTTATTTTACAGATAATAAAAACTGATATGCAGAATGGTAAACTTCTCTACCAATGTCACAGAAAAAGGTAACATAGTAGAGACTAGAACTCCACTCTCCTGCCACCAGTGCAATGCTTGTGTTTCTGCATCATGCTATTGCCTTAGACTTTTGATGGAATTTTGTGCATTTAGGAATGGAAAGTCTTTGCCTCACCATTACTTTTCTTACAAAATACCACCACAAATAACTTGGGTACTGGAGAAAAAAATACTGAACAGTTGTAAGATTGTTTAAAGAACTCTTCCTCTGTCCCAAATCAGATATACAAAGGGAAAAGTGTGATCTTTATTTTAAAATGTTTGCGGTTTAATGGATAACTATGGCATTAGCTATAAAAAGGACAGTTTTAAAACCCTAAGTAAGTGGGGTGATGGTGTCCTAAATCTAATGAAATGTGAAATGAGACATCAGAAAATATGATCTTCTGCCAACCAGGCCAGTAAGCTACTTTATGTGACACTTCTCAAAAAAAGAACATTCTCACAATGTCTCTTAACAGTGTCTGAAGGGGGTGAAATGTCATTTAGGGGATATGAGTTCAGATGGAGAGAAATTCCGCATCTGTGACATGTTGTCTGCTTCTGTATGGTGGGATGCCACCTCCTCTCTGCTATTACAAGACCTGAGGCTGGTAAGTGATGAAATGTGAACTGCTTCCCCACCCACTCCACCCCCATTCTCCCTCAGTACTTGTATGTCTCAAGTTCTGTTTACTAAAGCTTAGGGATCATTTGGATGAAGGGTTATAGATGTCCTGATTAATTATCATTTCCTCCTCAAAGTCATTTTCTATTCCAGGCCACCCCAATTGGATGTCGACTTCTTGAGCCAAGCCATATACTTAAATGGGAGTTTAAAAGGCATTTCAAAAAAATTACATAAACGCAGAGTTCGGAAGACTTTGAAAATTATCTAATTCAACTCACAGCTGAGAAGGAGTACACTCTACATTGTTTCCAAGAAGTGGTATCTAATCACCATTCAAAGACCTCTCACAACAGAGGATCATTATGGGAATTCTCTGTGCATGCATATTCTTTTAGGTCTACATTCCCTTTTCATTAGAACTGTGTGTGTGTGATAAAAATTTCAGCCATGAGAACATTCTGTACCTGTTGACCTGACTTATTCTGTAAAATTTTAGGCCTGGATGCCATCTTTTCTTTGAATTCATCTTCAATTTTAGATTCTCCATCAGACAGTGTCCTAAACTTTTCTCTTCATCTATCATGAACTTTAAGAGGGAACAGTAACTTCATGTTAACATTCCCTTCATTTCTTCTTAGCTCACAAAGCTCCTCCTTATTGGTTAGAAGGAAGTCCAGAACAGCACTTCTCTTCACTTCCTTTACTTTTGAAGAATGTAATTATCATTATGGGAAAGCAAAAATTTAGCAGTCACTCTGTTTTTAGAAGAAAACCAGAGTGGTAGCTAGGTAGCACAGTGGATAAAGCTTGGGCCCTGGATTCAGGAGGACCTGAGTTCAAATCCAGCCTCAGACACTTGACACTTACTAGCTGTGTGACTCTGAACAAGTCACTTAACCCTCATTGTCCCACAAAAGCAAAAAAACCCCACCAAACGAAAACCAAACCCCCCCAAAAAAAGAAGAAAGCTAGAGAAAATGTCTGAGTAGTTGGAGACCTTCATGATAACATCATGCCTCCATGCAATCCAGGTTTGTAATATATTTTCTGAACTTAACATCTACTTGTTACCTTTTACTGGTTTACTGGTATACTTTGACTATGATATTTCCAATTATTCTTCCATTAATCATGACCCCAACATCTTCCACTTTCTTCCCATCTGCAAGTTGATGGTTTTCCCCACATGAGTGTAGCCTTGATATGCAATACTTCACTTCTGCTGCTTTGTTCTTACCTAATCTGTTTCTTAAAAGGAGGTATACTTTTCTATTAGTCTAGAGTCACATGCGTCCAGGTCTCATTGAAATCTAAGTGAATTAAGGGGAATGATATACATCTGGAAAGGTAGGGAGAAAATGGTCTATTAAAGCCTTTAAATGTCAGGCTTAGGAGTTTTTATTCCCTTCTTTTTTCTTAAAGACAATGGAGGTTAAGTGACTTTGCTAGGGTCTCACAGCTAGTAAGTGTCAAGTGTCTGAAACCAGATTTGAACTCAGATCCTCCTGAATCCAGGGCTGGTCCTTTATCTACAGCACCACCTAGCTGCCCCCTCTCATTGAAATCTATAAATTTGAATTTACCTCCTTGTGTTAAAATCTCTAATTGTACTTGTTTATTACCATGCTCTGTGCACATGCCCATAGGCATCTATGTTACCAGTTTAAATAATCCTCTTTTTGGATATTGTCTGTAATGAATCACAATCTCTTCACTGTTATTCATATGATCATGGATTTAAAGCTAGATGGGCCATTCAGTTCAACCCATTCATTTTTTGGGTGAAAAAACTGATATGCTTACACAGGTAATGATGATGGGGAGAGAGGGAGTGAGGGGGGGGAGAGAGAGAGAGATTGGCAAAGTATAGGGAAACTGTCCATTGAACTATTTGGGTAGTTTACCTTTTTTATCTTTTATTTTTCCAGTGTGGACCATTGAATCCCTCTCTATTGAGCAATCAATAATGTCACCAAGGAGGCTCTATAGCTTTCAGGGTCAAACCATCACAGAATGGAATATGAGAATTGGAATGGATCTCAGAGGCCATCTAGTCTAACTAATACAAAATGAACCCTCACTATAAAGCACCTGAGAAGTGTTCATCCATTCTCTGCTTGATCCTCCAAGAAGGATCTTCTTTTTGTGTTTCATTTGGTATTCTTTTTGGTTTGTGATTTTAGTGGATTCATATGTACAATATTTTTTCCTCCCCCTATATTTTAAGTTTCTCCTCACATTCACTAGTATCTAGGTAAATATAATTTGATTACACCTTATTAGGTACCTTGCCTCTCTGGCCAAGAAGCTGTTCTTTTTATCTATTGTTAGTCAGACAGCAAGAGTTTATTAAGCACCTACTATGTGTCATCTATGGTCCAGAAATTCAAGTCTCATCCTCAAACACTACCTTCTAAATTATCGGCTCACTTGATAAACATGTTCTTTTCTGAAACCACAACATTTATTTAACTGCAGTGATCAAAACAGCATTTATGCTCCTAAAATCTTCTATTTTATGTCCTGGGTTTCTTAATCCCTAGCAATCATTTCTAGGTTCCATCTAGAGATATTATGTGCCAGCACGTGAATCCGTGGAAATCTAAAATGGAATTTAGGATTGACGAGTCTGAAGAGACTCACCATCACAACCTAGATAATTGTTCTAGAAAATAGCATATGTCCTTAATATTTTTGCCATGTCAGCATATAGATATATGTTGTCTAGCTTGCTCTTAATAATAATTGCTAACATTTATATAGCTCTTTAAGGATCATAATATATGTTGCTCACACTGATCTTCACAACAAACCTTTGTGGTAGGTGCTACCAGTTTTATAAAGAAACTGAGGCTCAAAGAGGTTAAGTAGCTTGCATAGGGTAATAATATTGAGTATATTTCCAAGGCAGAATTCGAATCTAGGTCTTCTTCACTCCTTCACTCCACAAAATAGCATAGCCTCTTGCACAACTTAGTAGGGAGTCTCACAAGCCACCATAATTTTGTCTATTTTTTGCCTGACAGATTCTAGATGGGCTCTCACCTGGTAGCCCCTGTGGATCCTCTGATGTTTCTCTCCATTCCTCAGAGCACAAAAATCACTCCCTCTTTATAGAGATTTTGCCCCACACTCTAGGAGAAGAGCATTGCCAAGGTTCAACAGTTGCTCCTCTTCTCACCATCACATTCCTCCACCCTATAATTAGGAGGATTCCTCTCTGCCTCTTTGGAGTTTGATTTTTTATTCTATTTTTCTCTTTAAACCATATTTTTTCATTTTTTAAGGCAATTATTTATTCTCCTTTCCAATTTGAAAAAGAGAAAAGCATTCCAATAGTCCTTTCAACTTCTCATTTAGCAGGGTGAACCATCTGAATCTCATGGATGTGTATTGTTTCTTGATGCTAGAAGAATAAAAAATATACTACATTTTCTGTAGGTCGCTTGAAAATTCACCTTGCCCTCCATCCTTGCTAAAACTTGGATGCTCTTTTCACTATGGCTCCTCCTCCTAGTTCTTAAAAGGTTATAATTCTCATGACTAGCTACTATGCCAAACTGCCTCTTTGAAGTGCTTACTCAAATCCCTGGGTACCCTGTTGCTGGGGGTATCTTGGAAAGGCTTAATTTAAAATCCAGCTTACCTTTTCTAGGATTTCCCCAAATTTTCCTCATGCTGTGTTGCTATTTGCTCAAAACCATTTGAGCTACAACTAGCAAATTCCATCCAAAGCCAAAATGCAAACAGCAGCTGTCCTCAGTTGTCTGTTAGGTGTTTTTTCTTTTAATAGAAGTACAATTTCTAACCAAAGCTTGCTTCTTCCATTCCTTCCTCTCATCTCATTATTGATTAAATCTTAGTTATTTGGTCTACTTGTATCTCACTTCTTTACCACTTGTGTCTTTACAAACAAAAAAGGGCAAAATTTGCAGTTTACATATATATAGATATAGGTAGATAGATAGAGATATAGCATGTATATATACACATGTATATGTGTATACATATATGTATATGTGTGTGTATAATTACTATATATAGCTAGTGACAACTGTGAACCAAATAGCAGTCTTTTCCCCAATAACTAGTATGTAAGGGTATTATATCTTTACAATTCAATTCAACAAACATTTGTTAAGTGACTACTGACAGGGCAACAAACTGGGACAATTGCTGGGCATTCAGAGAAGAGTATCTTTGTTCTGTTGAAAAGTCTCTAGGCTCCTATACATGCACACTTTTTAAAATGCAAGGTACCTGTGCAAGTGACCTATTCTGTGGCAAAATTTAACATAAGGCTGAGGAATGTATTGTGTTATGGTAGAATAATCATTAGATTTTCAATCAATCAATCAACTAGCAAGCATTTATTAAGCACTATGGACCAAACATTCATCTTGTATTGAAGATACAAATACAAAAATGAATCCTCAAGGAACTTAAATTATATTGGGAGAGTCAAAATGCAATATATTATATATACACATATTTTCTTATATGCCTATATGTGTTTATATATATACATACATAGTATACTTATGTGTGTATTTATGTACATTATGAACATATATATCTACAACATATTGTATATGTGTGTGAAATTAATATAAGGTAATGGTAAGGTGGTAGTGAAGGTTGAGAGAATCTGGGTTTCAGGTAGAGGGTAATACTTGAGTTTTAAATGACATGAGGAATTCTAAGAGTCAGAGGTGAAAAGAGTAGAACCTAAGTATGAGGGATGGCTAATGTAAAGGAACAGCAATAGAAGATGGAATATCATGTGTGAGGAGCAGCAAGAAAGCCAATTTAGCTGGTCTTTAGATGATGTGAAGAAAATATAATACTATATAATGTAATTTACATTATACTGTATTATAATAAAAGCGTATATAGGATATCAGAGGTGAAATGAAAGTAGGAACAAGATTTGGCAATAGACTGGATATATGGGGTGAGGTCTTGTGGGGAGTTGAGGATAAAGATGAGGTTGCAAATCTAAGTGACTTGTAGGATGACAATTGTTCTTAGTAGAAATAGGGGTGGGTGTAGTCTTGGCTGGCTATGTGACTTTGGGAAGATACATAGCCACTTTGGAACTCATTTTCTGCATATTGAAAGGTGGGTAATTAGACTCTTAATGTATGGGAAAATTGCAATAAATATTTATCTGTGAGAAAACTTTCTTTCCATTAAAGCCACCCCAAGGTTCAGTTTCTGCTCTTATACTCCACTGGAAGTACCCAAGACTGAATAACCATTTGTTGGAGATAGGGGAGGGAATTGTTGATTAGAAATGGTTTGGAATTCTTTGTTTCTAGTTCCACCTCCAACCCTTTCCATCAATCCACAGACTGAAAAGACTTTGGCAACTAGGTTCTAGTCCTGCTGCTACCATTAAGTTGTGGTGTGACCTTGAACAAATCATTGAATGTCTCTAGTTTTTCAGTTTCTTCATGTATAAAAAAACCAAAGGTATTTTATTAGATGATCTCTAAAGTCTCTTCTAACTTTTTTCATTCTATTGCTCTTTTGCTTATATCAAAGATGACACATAGGCGGATTTTCACAGTTTCATGGCCTGGTTGCTGCTGCTACACCCTCCACTTACTTAATCCCATTCCTCCCCTGACCCCTGACTCCACCACCTACTGAGAGAGTCAGCAGGAGAATAACCACCTCTTGAGAGAGTCATAAATCTGTGTGTGGTTAAACCCTCCTTTCCACCTTATTCATGAGCGTGGGCACCAAGTCACTGCCATCCTTCTCTTCACACACCAGAAGAAAAGGGGTCAGAACCTTGGCACATGCTGCTTTTGAAAGGTTGCCAACCCCTGTCTTAAAGTGTTCCTTCCACCCATCATCTGGCACCTTCTGCATGTAATTATCAGTCCACAACACTGCCCTGACTCTAAAAAGTGGTTCACAGTATTTTGTATGTCTTTCTGAATGTGAATATCATGATCCCATTCATCAGCTGGCAGCAGTCCCTAGATGAATGTTTTGAGAACTTTAGATCATATTAGTCTGTTGATTAAAGGACCAATGTCATCATTCATTCCTTCATCCACCATTTATCAAAAGATCATAAGAATTTAAGTTGGAAGGCACCTAAAAGGTAATCTAGTTCAGATCCTGAACTATGATCTACTTTATATATAATGACCAATCTTGATGGAGTTTTTCTAGTTGTGGAGACCAGAAAAAATATGAGGGAATAATTAAATGGGTGTTGAATAACCACAAAAGACAGAAATACATGAGATGGCAAAAGGCAATGTATAATTAGGTGCCAAATGAATGGTACAAATAATAATTGTTATGGTTCATAGGAGAACAGATCACTGAGGGTTGTAGTGGTCAGGGAAGTTAATCTAATGACAGTGTTTGGATTTTTTTTCTTTTGCTCATTAAACAGTTACCTAAAAGAGATAAGATGAAATTGGAACAGTTCTATAACTTGCTTTCTTCTTTTGGTGAAGAGCAGTATATAGGACAATATGCTTTCAAATGTCACATGACCAGTCATACAGTTAAATCCCGTGATAATAAATATTATTACAAAGAGAAGTTCCACATATTTTTTTTAAAAAAAGATTTCTAAGGCCCAGCTAGGAGCACACCCATTTCAAGAAATCTTTAAGATCAGAGATTTAAGGCAGTTTTCTGCACCTTAGAATTCATCTAGTCCAGCCTCCTTATCTACTATATGGTATAGGAATAGCCCAATATAAGTTTAATGGGAATGACCTACTCTTTATGTGTTTTAAGAAGATCATTTTGGCAGTTAAGTGAAGGATAGAGTGGAGTGGGAAGACTTAAGGCAGAGAGACCAAGTACAAGGTTGTTTGTTCCCACAATAGTCCAGGCATGAGGTGATAAGGGTCTATGTTAGGGTGACAGTGGTATCAGAGGAAAGAAGGGGTCATATACCAGAGATTTTGTGACAGTAGAAACAGCAGGATTTAGCAACAGGTTGGATATGGGGGGGGGTGAGTGTGAGTGATGAGTAAAGGATGAGATCTAGGTTGCAAGCCTGAGTGACTTGGAAAATGATGGTGCCTTCAACATTAATAGGGAAGTTTTGGAAGAAAGAGTGGGGAAAAGATAATGAGTTCTGTTTGGGATTTGTTGAGTTTGCATTTGAACATCCAATTTGAGATGCCCAATAGGCAGTTGGTAATAGAAGACTGGAGGTAAGGAGAAATTTAAGATCTAGATACATGTATCTGAGCATTGTTTGCATAGAGATAATAATTTAATTCATGGGAGCTGATAAAATCACCAAGCAAGATAATACAGAAGAGGAGACAGATAAGGAGCAACCCTTGGAAGATAGCCTTGGTTAGGAAGTATCTGGGTTTATAGGAAACTTTCAAAAAAGGAAAATGAAATTAAATGGCATGCCCTGTCCTTAATGAAGCCATATTAGCTTTTTGTAATCACTACTTGCCTTTCTTGATGTTTGACAACTGTCTCTAATGATCCATTCTACATTTTTTTCCCCTGAGGAAATGAAGTAAAACTTCCTGGACTAGTTTGAAGTTTCTGTTTTTTCCCTGTTTTTTGAAAATTCAGACATTTACTTTTTTCTGGCCTTGTGGCACCACTCCCATTTCAATGATATTTCAAATATCACTGACAGTGCCTTAGCAATCCCATCTGCCAGTTTTTTCAAGACGTAAGGAAGTCATTCATCTGGGGCAGGTGACTTGGATTCATTAAGGTCAAATAGAGACTTTCTTGTTATCTCCTATATTATCTTGGTAATCAAATTCCTATAAGTCATTTTTATTCTATTATTTCCAGGGTGAAGATCATACTTTAAAAAATAAACAGAAAAAAAAAAAAACGAATTAGGCAACTCTTCCTTCTGTTCTTTATCAAGAATTATCCTATCATTCACTTCAGGTAGAATTGCTGCCTTTTTAAATACTTTTTCTTCCAACATAGCAAAGAATTTTTTAAAGACCCTTTCTTTTTTTTTCTTTTTTTCTTTTTTGGTGGGGCAATGAGGGTTAAGTGACTTGCCCAGGGTCAAGTGTCTGAGAATAGATTTGAACTCAGGTCCTCATGAATCCAGGGTTAGTGCTTTATCTACTGCGCCATGTAGCTGCCTCCTTTAAGACCCTTTATGTTGTTTTTGGATTATCTTTCTAGATTCATCTTATTTTGAGCTTTAGAATTCATCACACAATTTTTACAGGACAGTCTTAAAACTTTATATTCATTTTTTTTTAACCTGGTCTCACTCCATACTCTGTATATTACTTTTTAAAAATCTAAGTTGGTTTTAAATTCCCTGTACATCCATATTAGTCTCTTCAGAGAAAAAAAAATCCCACTTTTCCTCTTTATTATGTTTCCTTTTTTGCATCCAGAATTTTATTCTTGACCATGTCCCATCCTTCTTAGGCTGACTTCCCCTAAACCATTTTATTCCACAGGATAAAACTTAACTATCCTCTGAATCTTCTGAAATCTGCTTTGTCAAAATTTTAGGTAGATGAATCATGTCTAGATTTCTTCTCCTCCATTACAAACTTTTGGATAGTGCAGTCATTTCCTTCAAAGATTCCCATGATTTCTACCACAGAAACGAATTCTTCCCTCAATGAGATTCAAAACCACACTAAAGTTTTCCGTTGTTGATTCCTCCATCTTTTGAAGGATGACATTCTCATTAGGGCAAGTCAAGAAGCTAATAGCTGCTCTGCTTTTGGGAGACAGAGACAGAGAAAGAGAGACAAAGCCAGGGACAGAAAGAGACAAACAGAGATAGCTCTTGCATATATGCCGATAAGTTAATCACTAATTTATCATATTAGTTCTTTCCCAAACTATTCATATATTTCTTTTTTTCTGTCCAAGTGGTTTGTAACATAATCGCATGACAAAATCACTTCTGTTTCCCCCACTTTCACTCAAATATTCTTCATCTATTTTCTATCTTATTTTAACCTATTCCTCCTCAAAAGTGTTTTACTTCTGACTGTTCCCTCCCCTGCTCTGCCCTCCCTTCTTTCAACCTTCCCTCCTTATCCTCTTCCCCTCCTACTTTCCTGTAAGGTTAAATAGATTACTCCTCCTAATTGGGTGTGGATGTTATTCCCTCCTTTAGCCAACTCTGATGAGATTAAGGTCTTTGAACTAATTCTATGTTCTAAATTTTTCTTCCTTCCTCCCTCCTCAACTCTCCCTATGAAATCAAGCAATTCAATATGTCATACTTGTGTAGTAATGCAGAACGTCTTCACCTTATTCAAAAGTGTCCTCCTTTTTACAGCTCCCTCCCCCAATGTGCCCTTCAATCCTTCCCCTCTTCTCCCCCAACCCCTTATCTCTCTCCCCTCCCTCAGGGCAAAAATGTTTACTATACCTAATTGAGTATGTATGTTACTTCCTCTTTGAGCCAATCCTGATGATATTAAGGTTCACTCACTCCCCCACTCCTTCCCCCTCTTCCCTTCCCCTCTATAAGCTTTTTTTTTTGTTTCCTTCATGTAAAGTACCTCTCCCCCGAATATCTCTCCCCTTCCTCTTCCCCCAGTCTATTCCTCCTACACCTTAACCCTATTTTAAAGATGTCATCATGGATTAGCTAAGTGATACAGTGGACAAAGCACCAGCCCTGGACCCAGGAGGCCCCAAGCCCAAATCCGGTCCCAGACATGAGACACTCCACCCTGTTTGCCTTACAAAGAACAAAACATAAATGCTTTACAGACACCATCCCTTCATATTCAGTTCAGACCTGTGTCTTCTGTGAATTCCTTATGGAGAAAGTTCTTATGAGTTCGAAGTATTATCTTCCCATGTAGGAATATAAACAGTTTAATCTTCTAATATCCCTCATGCAGTCTTTTTCCTGTTTGCCTTCTTATGCTTCTCCAAGGTCTTGTATTTGAAAGTCAAGTTTTCTACTCAGTTCAGGTCTTTTCATCACAAATGCATGAAAATCTTCTTTTTCATTGAAATTCCATTTTTTCCTCTGAAAGAATATACGCAGTTTTTCTGGGTACATGATTCTTGGCTCTAGTCCCAGTTCTTTTGCCCTCTGAAATATCATATTCCATGCCCTCTGGTCCTTTAATATAGATGCTGCTAGATCTTGTTTTATCCTTATTGGAGCTCCACAGTATTTGAATTTCTTTTTTCTAGCTCCATTCAGTATTTTCTCCTCGACCTGGGAGCTCTGGAATTTGGCTAAAATATTCCTGGAGGTTTTCCTTTTGGAATCTCTTTCAGGAGGTGATAGATGGATTCTTTCAATTTCTATTTTGCCTTCTGCTTCCAGAATATCAGGGCAATTTTCCCTGACAATCTCTTGGAGGATGGTTTCTAATCTCTTATTTTGGTCATGGTTTTCAGGTAGTCCAATAATTTTCAAATGATCTCTCCTGGATCTGTTTTCCAGGTCAGCTGTTTTTCCAAGGAGATATGAAATATTGCCCTCTATTTTTTTTTAATCAGTTGGATTTGTTTTACTGTGTCTTGATTTCTCATAAGGTCACTAGCTTCCATTTGTTCAAGTCTAATTCTTAGGCAATTCTTTTCTTGACAGAGCTTTTCTATTTCTTTTCCCATTTGGCTTTTCAAACTGTTGACTTTTTTCTCATGACTTTCCTTCATTGCTCTCATTTCCCTTTCCACTCTTTCTTGCATCTCTCTAAATCTTCCCTCTATCTCTCCTACTTTTTCTTCAAAGTCCCTTTTGAGAGCTTCCATGGCCTGAGACCAATTCGTATTTTTCTTGGAAGCTTTGAATGTTGAAGTTTTGGCCCTGTTATTATCTTCTTCTTCTGAGGGTGTATTGTGATCTGCCTTTCCCCCAAAGAAGTTTTTGATTGTCTTCTGCTTTCTCTGGTTATTCATCTTGGCTGGCTATTTCTTGGCTTTTAACTCCTTCTTAAAGTGTAGTGCTACTTCCAAGACACACTGTTTGAGCTACAGCATGGGCCAGGGGGTGATTGGCCTTCTTCGCAGCCTGCCTGACCTGTGAGTAATCACGGCCACTTTCTCTTTGACCCGGAAACAGAAGCCTTACTCAGATTCCCTGTGGTCGGAAGCTTGCTGTGCCTGTGCCCCTCCCCCACTGGGCCACCATCACTTGATTCAGCCCACTGGTTCAGAACCAGTGTGCTTCACCCCAAATCCAGTAGAGACTGCCTCCACTTCACCCTGGCCTATCACAGAACCCTTTCACCAGTCCATGATTGGATCCTCAGAGGCTGCTGGCACGGAAGACTCTGATGGACACTGGAAGCACTGCCTGTTCCTGGCTGGGTCCGGACTGCACACTGAGCTGTTCAGCCTGATCAGTAGGTGATCTCAATTGCTCTCTTTTGCTGAAAAATAGTCTCAGTCTGTTCTTATGTGCATTAGGCTGCTTTGGGTTTTCTTTTTGTTTTGTTTTGTTTTTAACCACCTTATTTGGCAGTGAGTAGATGGGTTTATCTGGAGCTTGTAGGAGTCACAGCTTCTCCTCTGCCATCTTGGCTCCCAAGTATGCTTTTTAAATATACAATATTGTGGGCCAGCTATGTGGTGTAATGGATAGAGCACTGGTTCTGAAGGTGGGGAGATCTGAGTTAAAATCTCACCTCAGACATTTACTAGCTATGTGACCCTGGGAAAGTCATTTAACGCCAATTGTGTTATAACATCCAGGGCCATCTTCAGTTGTTCTGATGTATATCTTGCCACTGGACCCAGATAGCTCTGGAGGAGAGAGTAAGGTTGGTGCCTTTGCACAGCTCTCCCTCACTTAAATCTAATTCACTACAAGCAATGACATTCCTTTGATGTCATGGTCCTCTTCAAGAATGAAGGACAAATAACAATAATAATGCTCTAATAACTCTCTTTTTATTAATCCCATTTCTTTTGGATATATTATAGCTATCATGACCCATAGTCTAGTCATGAGTTTTGTCTCAGTGAGTCTCTGACCTATGGAGATCAAATTTGTCTCTTTTAGGACCTCTCCTTTCTTCTGTTTAATACCTAAATTTTGAGCATTTCTTTATCTTTGCCATTTTTTTCTTGTTGTGTAAAGCCCTTTTAGATTTGCAAAGTGCCTAATGAATGTATTCATATGAGCTTTTGATAGGTATGCTTCACCTTTGAGACATCTGTTGTTCCAAAATCCAGAAATCCAAATCCCATTCTCAAACACTACCTTCTTAGCCACCTGTTCATTCCCCAGATGAATTTTTCTTCTGGAAGTATCTTTTGTTCTCATACAAATCACAAGAAGTGGGTAACTGGCATCTCTTTTGATAAGTCTTGAGAAGTTTTCTTTAATATCTTGAATACGTTCCCCAGGAAGACAATGGACCTCTATATTGTTACCAGATTCACAAATAGATACCTCAGGATACCTGAAAAAGGAATCACCAGTACTATTCTTCCCTTTTTTCACTACCCCTTACCAAATTATCTCTTATCTGATAACTTTTTTTTTGTGGGGCAATGAGGGTTAAGTGACTTGCCTAGGGTCACACAGCTAATAAATGTTAAGTGTCTGAGGGCCGATTTGAACTCAGGTCCTCCTGACTCCAGGGCTGGTGCTCTATCCACTTCGACACCTAACTGCCCCTATCATTCTTGATATGATAAGCAGATTTCTTATCCTCAGATAATCTAGCTCTCTCCTCTTCAGGAAGTGCTTTCAGACACATTTGTGAGTTATAATTATATAACCATCCATTCCCTTCCTTTTTTCCTCTGTGAAACTCTTTCCAATTCCCCATTATTCAAACAAGAGTCAAGTGTCCCCTCCTCTTCCTCAGATCTATACCTCCCCACACGTTTTCCCCATTTTTTTTCCTTCTAAAAAACGTCAGGCTTTAAGTAAATGCTGCTGCTGCTGCTGCTGTTCTTGTTGTTGTTGTTGTTGTTGTTTGTCCTTCATTCATGAAGAAGACCATGACATCAGGCTGATGTCATGACTTGCATTGAATTGGATTTAAGTGAGGGGGGGTGCTGTGCAAGGTCACCAACTTCTCTCCTCCAGAGCCATCTGGGTCCAGTGGCAAGATATGTATCAGGGTGACTGGAGATGGCCTAGGATGTTTAAGGTAATTAGTGTTAAGTGACTTGTCCGGGGTCACACAGCTAGTAAATATCTGAGGTGAGATTTTAACTCAGGTCCTTCCAACTTCAGGGCCAGTGTTTTATCTACTGTGCCACCTAGCTGTCCCTCAGTAAACATTTCCATTTGGGGAGAGGGCGGTTAGACTGCTCAAGATAATTGCCTTGTACATTTTTCATGTTTTTTTTTTAACCTGTCTTTTTAAACCTGTTTCTTAACTTCACTTATACAGTGCCCAAAAGGGCCCTGCAGGTAATTGTTATGAGACCTTCTCAATTTGATACACATCATCTCCAACCCTTACTCCTATCTTGGTGAGGGCTAATAGCCTTCTTATATCTCATCTCTGATTCAGGAGCTGACAGAATGGTAGAATGTCTCTTCCTACTATTCAGATTTTATGCTGAGGTTTTCTGTGGACTGTGCACATCCTCTTAACTAGTCATTTAGGCATTCAACAGTCCTGCCCACACCCCCTTGAAAAATGTTCTTGAAGAACTGATAAGCTTCAGAAAAATCACCAAAACATGGTATGAGACAGAAACACACGCAATGAGGCTTTCCCATATGTGCCATCCCAGCAAAGCCCTTGTTCCCTTTACATAAATCAAATTTAAATGTATACATGTGCTCTATTTAACCCATGATTATTTTCTTCACAAAAATATTAAGTGGTTTAAATAAGTGTTTAAATATTGTTTTAAGTAGGTTTGCTTTAGCCAAAGATATACATTGATATAGAATTTAACCATTATTATTCTTTGCAAGAATTTAGGTGTAAATTAATAATAGAGGCAGTGTGTCAGAAAGAATAGAAGGCCACTCTCAGATCTTGGGAAACTTGAGTTCACATTCAACCTCTGATACACATTGACTATGTGGACCTTTGCAAATCGTTTAACCAAGCAGGATTCTTGGAAACTCTCTATGACAATTAGTTGCAGAGAAGATGCCAATCTCCATTGGTAGAAAGAATTTTATTACTATGGAGTTACGTCAGTCCAGGAAATGGGAGGTCCAATGCTTATTCCTATCCCAATCCTTACCTGTTGCCAACAGCATTTAAACTAAACACCACTCCCCTCAATGACCTTTCCCTTATTTTCAATTTCAATTATAATTATATAGTCTGCACCATATTATTACATACAAGTTCATCTGATTTCTTGAAATGGTTGTCTAGTTGTTTTTTTGATAATTTCATAATCTCTTCCCCCAGTGGGTTTGAAGTGCCTCAAAGAATCACAAGATTATAGATTTAGAACTAAAAGGAGATGCAGAAATCACCCTGTCCAACCACCCACAGAAGACTGAGACTTAGAGAAATTGAGATTTGAATAAGGTCACACAGATGGTAAATCTCAGAGCTGTGATTCAAACCCAGATTCCCCAGACTCCAAATGCAAAATACTTTCCACTTTAATATGTTGCCTTGTAAAGGCAGGGAGACCCTGTTTTTTGGCTCTTAAAAAAATCCATGGGCCAGCTAGATGGCGCAGTGGATAGAGCACCAGCCCTGGAGTCAGGAGTACCTGAGTTCAAATCCGGCTTCAGACACTTAACACTTACTAGCTGTGTGACCCTGGGCAAGTCACTTAACTCCAATTGCCTCACTAAAAAAAATAAATAAATAAAATCCATTATTGGAATGATAACTAATGCGTATTTAGTACTTTAAAGTTTGCAAAGCATTTTACATATATTGTCTCATTTGATCCTCATAATAACTCTGTGAAGTATGCACCATTATTATCCCCATTATACAGATGAGGAAACTGAGGTTGAGAGGGGTTAAATGACGTGGGCCAGGGTCACAGAGAGAATAGTGTCTGAGACACAATTGGAACTCAGATCTTGGTGATTCCAAGTCCAGCTCCCCATCCCATGACACCACATAGCTATTGACTATGTGATAGGTACTGCCTGAATTTTCATTGAATTATAAGTATTCTGTAGAGTTTAAATCATCTATTTTTTGAACTGAGCACATTGCTCTCATTCCTGCCAGAAAAGTAAGACATTATGCCTTTAAGTATAAATCCCTCATGTTCCAGTGCAAACTCCTTCATCATCTAGATGAGTTATCCATACTTCAGAGCTCAGACCTTTCTGTGTAATTTGGGAGGATGTATGTGAGGAGCCCAAGGATTCCTCCTCACCAAATGTCAAACTGAGTCATCTTCCATCTTCACAAATGCCAAAGTGGTTTAATATCAGTTCAACCATGGGCTACTCTGAGTAGACAGTGTTGTAGAATATGGAAAGTTGACTTAGATGTTAATTTATAGCTTCTCCATGAAAAAACTTATTCCGGCATGCAGTCCTCTCTGACAAAAGGATTCCTTAATCTTCCCATTCCCAAGTGGATTTGACAACACCCTCTTGAAGTCACATTTTCTTTGCTTACCTTACATGTGTGATTGGTGGCCAGTCAGAGATAATCTCTTATAAGAAAAACTTAGTGCTCTGATTTGCCTAACTCTGATTGTTTCAAACCACTCTCCATCAGAGATTTTCATTTTACTTTTTATGACCATTTTAATTATAGTTTCCCTATCTCGGTTCTCCTAAATATGAATGAAGCAGGTGAAGTGTAGCCCAGTTGGAGCATTATACTGCTTAGTGCTGGTTACTATCTTTAGCAGAGATGCTGGAATTCATTCTCATCTCATTTGCTGAGCGCTCTATCATTAAAGTGTCATTGAGAACTGACACCACTTAATTTTAGCAGCTTTCAATTCTCGTTTGCAGCAAGAATAGCTTTAAATGGAGAGGAGTGAAAATTACAGGGAGAGGGATATTTTTACACCACACTCAGCATTTTATCAAACAAAGCAGCCTCTCGGGGAATAGGGGACAATACATTATAAAACCAAACTCTCCTCTGATGCTGGTAAATGGGTATTTAATCTTCCTATTGCAGGCATCCACTCTGATGAGCCTGTAATGAATATACTGTCAGGGACATTATCTGAGCTGTTGTGCTTTCCTATTCCCCAAAATATCTTTGGTTTTTATTTCGGGTGTGGTGAGAGAGAGAGAGAGAGAGAGGGGGGAAAAAAAAGAAAAACACAAGCTTCCATGCTCAGCTGTCCCCTGCAGGCCACAGCCAAACCTGTACCGTGCTGCAAATGAAAGAGCCCTAGGGATTTTTCCCCTATTAATTGCATAATTGCTTTTCCTGCCAGTGTAATTTGAACCCTTGGGGGTTAAGAAAATCACTTACTGTGAAATAGTGGCAATTTTTAACCCATTCAGCTGGTGTTTCTTTGCCTAATTAAATGTAAAATGGCTGTCGGCTGGCCATGTGTGTGTATGTGTTTCTGGGGTTATTCTGCTTCCTATGCTGATAAGGTATTCAAAAAGGTACCAAATATTAAAATGTGGAAATAATTTTTCCACTTAGCCCTAGAGCACAGTGGTTATTTCAGTCACTACTGTGTGCAGAAGACGACTTCATTCAACCACAAGATTACCTTCCTTCCCCTATAAGCCTCATACTTTAATGTATTCCAATGGATGTGTGATCTCATCAATGTGGTTATTCCCTCCATCGATGCAGATCACAACCCATCCATGCCCTCTCATCCTGTCCAATTCATGTACATACACTTCCATAGAACCTCCACAGATTATTTATCGAATGTGCTGGAGGCCATCCTCTAGAGTGTTTTTGTAAATATTTTCATGTGCACCATTGGAACAATTGAGCTATATTTCTGTTATCCCTCATTGTCACTATTTGATTGGTCCACTCTGAATCAACATATCCTAGTCTGGTAGACTACATCTTACCTGAAACTTATCACTAGAAATATGCCACAGCCTATTTGAATCCACCATAAATGTTTCCATCATTATTTGGGTTACCTGCAACTTAGATTCTTTAGTAATTATGGTAGCTTAAAACTATGCTAAGACTTTTGGAACAATCTGTACTTGAAAATAAGTCCATCAATATTTATATATCTGTGGTTTCTGGGAAAATGTATTATATTTTACATTATAAAGTAATATATATTCATACATATACTATTATATTATAATGCACTATTATACTAGTCTGGTGAACTTCTTAAAGAATTTTGTGGAAGTTTAAGTTATTAGCTATATATTATAAAACCTTGGGTCCAGAGACTTTTCCAAAACTATATTAAAATTATTCAATTCATTCACTCATGCAATCATTTAGTCACTCACTCATTGGTTTAACAAATCTTTATTAAGCATCTACTGTATTCAGAGCTGTGACAGCTAGGTAGGGTGGTGCAGTGGATAGAATGCCAAGCCTGAAGTCAGGAAGATGAGTCTTCCTGAGTTCAAATCCAGCCTCAGATACTTACTAAATATGTGATCCTGGGCAAGTCACTTAATCCTGTTTATCTCAGTTTTCTCATCTGTAAAATGAGCTGGAGAAGGAAATGGAAAATGACTCTAGTATCTTTGTCAAGAAAACCCAAAGTGGGACCCCAAAGAGTTGGACATGACTGAAATGACAGAACAACAAAATGAGGAGGAAAGATAGCTTGGAGAGAAAAATTGAATTTGGAAAGGTCTGCTAAGAAGCTGCTCTAATTGTTAGCATGGGTGGTTTTGAGGGTCTTTAGGGAGCAAAGTAGTAGAACATTAGGAATGGAGAAAGGAATGAATGCTAGATGGTACATTTTATAGGCCTTGCCAATTCATTGGAAATATGAAGTGGAGAACTAAAAGACTCAATTAGCATCAAGGTCATGGACATGCGAGCGAATGGTGGTACCATAAGGAATTCAGGGAGCGGCTAGGTGGCACAGTGGATAGAGCACTGGCCCTGGAGTCAGGAGTACCTGAGTTCAAATCCGGCCTCGGACACTTAATACTTACTAGCTGTGTGACCCTGGGAAAGTCACTTAACCCCAATTGCCTCACTAAAAAAACAAAAAACATAAGGAATTCAGAAGTATCATGCTTAGGGAAAGATAACAAGCTTGGTTTGGGACATTTTGAATTTGAAGTGCCAGTGAGACATACATGAAGATCAACATGTCTTATTAGCAGTTAGAGATGCAGTCTGGAACTTAGAAGAAAAATAAGAACTGGATATATGGACTTGGGAGTCATCTCCCAAATAAATATGCAGAGATTTGGAAGTTGAAGTAAAATATCAATAGGAGGATTCTGAAATGGATCTTGAATTCTCAACTCTTTCCCCCACCTTTTTTGATATTTTTGGAATAAAGTATAGCCCCAGCCTTTTGGAAGAAAGCATAAAAATCAAATAGTTGTAGACAGTGTACAGACAGTTGTGCTTCTGTTGATTTTTCTTGGCATTAGCTTGTGAAGGTCTTTCCATATTTCCTCTTGTAAGAGGAACATTCCATAAATACCTCTCCCATAATAATTATAAAAGACCCAGACTTCTCAATTGATTCAATCAATCAGATTATAAACTAGGTCTGAAAAAAGCTTCCATAAGACATCTCTATTGAATCCATCTATCAATCACAGGCATTAAACTAAATCTGAGCAACTGAATCAAAATTTTTGGGAAGGAGTGAAATGCTTCTAGCAATTAGGTGATATAAAATGATACTATATAGAAGGTGTTTTGGGATTTCTTGAGGATACTCAGCTCCTAAGGGGTTTGGGAAAAATAGCAAGCTAGTTTGGAACTTGAACATTCTAGTCTGACTAGCATAGAAAAGAGAATAATTCCAACCAAGTCCCTAAGAGGGTATCTCTGGAGGGTGAAAGGAGAAGAGCATCTATATTCTCTCTCCCCTACTTTGGCCAGAGGAAGACCTCATAAACTTTGAAAGGTGGGGAAGATTTTAAGCTTCCCATAAGTACCTTATACACATGCTGGAAACAGCTGATGGCAGTGTTCACAGTGAGAGCTTAATACAAACAAAACTGAAGAAGTTTCATGATTCTACACACATCCCAGAAGAAAGCTTCACTATAACTAAAGGGAACTTTATGAGTGCCACTCAAAGTGGGGAAAAAGATTTTCTAGAAAAAGTTACCCCCCTTTGCCATGTATTCCATAAACATGAGCTCACTTTCCTCTGAACACTATATCTACTTGAGAATGTGTCCTTGGTTTAATGGGATGTTTTATATCAACAGTTCTTATTTTACTACTTTAGTAAATATCAGTTTCAAAAAACTAAGCCTGGCTGTCTAATTCATATCAACTGATGATCATTGAAGGAAGTCCACTGGTGGGAGTTCATGAAATATAGTACTAAAAACTAGCCCCCAGTCCCATCAGGTTCCCCTAGAATACTTAGGGGAGAAGTGGTGGTGATTTGACCTACTAGTCCAAGTTTTGTAAGACTAAAAGTTGGCATTACAATTCTATACACCAATCAATCAAGGTATCTTAAAGGTCACCTAGTTCCAACCCCTCACTTTGCAGAAGGGAAATATGAGGCACAGAGTTGTTGAATAATTTTTCTAAGGCCATATAAGTAGTAAGTAACAGTGCCATGATTTTAAACCAAATTCATTCATCTTTGTGCACACCACATTTGCTTTATATGACCTCTCTTCTCTCTTCTACCTCTTAGAATCTTTTGTTTCTTTTAAAACTCTACTGAAGGACAGAGCACCAGCCCTGGATTCAGGAGGTCCTGAGTTCATATCTGGCCTCAGACACTTGACACTTACTAGTTGTGTGGCCTTGGGCAAGTCACTTAAACCTCATTGCCCCACAAAACAAAACAAAACAAAACAAACAAAAAACTCTACTGAAGCCACACTTTCTACATCAAGCCTATCATGATCCTAGCAGCTGGTAATGCCCTCTATACCCACAAAGTTGCCTTTTATTTATTTCATTTATATTTTGTACATGAGAAGGCAGTGTTGCAGAATAGCTGGCGAGCCAGCCTTGAAATAAGGAAGGGTCCTGACCAGTACAAATCCCACCTCTGATGTATCATGCTTATATGAATCTAGGAAAGTCACTTAAGACAGTGCCAACTTGTATTGGTAGAGGGAATTTCCTCCCTGGGAATTCCTTATAATAATGAAAATCACAGATCCAGTCCCTAAACGTATATTTTCCAAATGCTTATTTATGTCTACGTTGTTTTCCCACACCTGTCCTCCCTCAAAAAAATGTAAACTGCTTGAAGGCAAGGACTATTTCATTTTTGTCTTCAGATCCTCAGCACCTAGCACAATGCCTGGCATGTAATATGTGTTTAATAAATTCTTGTTGATTATTTGATTGATAGGGCCTTTTTTTCACCATATGCATTCCATTTATCTTATGAACATTTCAAGGATGTGCAAAGTAGATTTATATATTTCAGATTAAGAAACAGATGGAAAATTGAAGTGACTTGTCAAAGGCCAAACAGTAAGCCAGTGTCAAGGCTAGACACAGAATCTATGTCCATTTTGCCACCATCCAGTTGTTGGTTCATCAGAACACAAAAATTAAAACAATATAATCCTCTCAGCCAGAAAGATCTAATGTTCTCCTATATCTTCTATGAGGTACAATTCTAACAATTATTAGCCATGTTAGAATTTTGGTGTAACTTTTTCTAAGTCTCTAAAATGTTGGTATGGTGACTTAAAGCTAATTAGAATGTTTCTGTTTCTGATCAATATGCTTTATATAACTCCCAACCAAGATTTCTTGATCTCCTTTAGAATAAACACTGTCATTAATCTTGTTGGAATGATCCCTTAAAATACGTTTTTTCATCATGAAAATCAGAAGTTGGATAGCCTTGACTTGCTATCAGCCCCTGCTACACACACCCTATTTTGGAGAAACTACATAGCTAGCCTTGTCTTTGGATTCTGCACTGGCAGCCCCATTGGTTTCATGATGAAATGTTTATGAGGGCTAATCCAGAATCCCTTTCACCTTTGCCGTCCCTCTTTAAGGACTCCACCTGAATGTCATAGATAAGTTTCTTCCAAAAATTGCCTTGAATTAATAAAAGCCCCCTGTCAACTTCTTTCTGGGACAGCATTACTGAAGAAAAATAAGAAAGATCAAACAAGAAACCTAGAAATCAGTACATCCTGAAGGGATAGTTATAGTGACACTGTACAAGAAGGACTCATGTCTTTGGACCCCCAACTGATTAAACTCCACCACTTAATCCCTACAATCCATGCTACAGGCAAAGTTCAGTATACAACATTCACTGCACTGACATTTTTTCCATCTAAATATCAAATTCCACCTTCTGCAAGAAGTGTCTTCCTTCTGAGATGACTTTCAATTTAATAGCTATATATCTTATATGTTCATAGCTGTTTGCATGTTGTCTCCCTCATAATAATGGGAATCTGATGTATCCCTAGCATTTAGCACAGTGCCTGGAGCATAGTAGGTGCTTAATAAATGCTTGGTGATGCTTGGTAAATCTTTATGGTACTTAATTAATTTGTGTGTGTGTGTGTGTGTGTGTTTATGTGTATGTGTAGGAAGGGAATCTAGACTTCTTCCACCTAGAGATATTAGCATCTCATCTGTAACCTAAATCTCACAGCACTAAGAGATTAATTTACCCATCCATGCTGTGATGTGTCAGAGCTACAGTTGGACTCAGGTCCCTCTTAAATCCAATACTATTTCTCTATCCACTATTCCATATTGCCATTCATTTCCTATAACATGTTGAAATCTATATAGCTTTCTCAAAACTTCCTTATTCAATCTTTGCTATAGGCATGTATAGAATATGGACCAAGAAAAGCATCAATAGTAATATTCCCTGTAAGTTGTGTTGGCACACCTTGACTACACTCTATGGATACCTATGGCCCTTATATAGATTTTAACTTTAAAATAAAACCTTTATTTTGATTTATGGTGTGACTTGATTGGAGTTTTCATAGGATTGAATGAATGTTGATGTTCTCACCCTCATCTCTTATTTCTCAAAAGGAAGAGAAAAAAACTATTAGAAAAAAAGCCTCATCTGTGGTCCTATAAGACTTTGTACTAGTTAAGTCCTCCTGGATCATGTGATCATGAAAAAGGGGCTTGCATAGCTTAATGAAATTATGAGTGGATGGTTACCCAAGATAGACAGGTCATAGTGGAGAGTTCTGACAAAAGGTGATACATGGGAGAAGGAAACAGCAAACGACTTCAGTATCTTTGCCAGGAAAACCTTATGGACAGTACAAAAATGACAAAAGTTAGAACCGAACATAGAATGACTAATTGGTTTAAGATTGGGAAAGGAGTAGAACAAAGTTGTATGTTGTTACTTTAACTTACATGCAGAGTAGATCATGCAAAATACTAGGCTGGATGAATTAAAAAAAAACTGAAATCAAGATTGCCCCAAAAGATACATAAACACTCTCAGATATATAGATGAGACTACTCTAATGGTAGAAAGAAAAGCAGAATTAAGAAGCCTCTTGATGAAGTTAAAAGGAGAGTGTAAAAGTTGGCTTGAAGCTTAACATAAAAAACCCCAAAGATGATAACAACTGGTCCCAACACTGTCTGGAAAATAAAGGGAGACAAAATGGAAGCAGTGTCAGATTTTATATTCTTGGGCTCAAAGATCACTGCAGACGGTGACTGCAGCCAAAAAAATTAAAAGATGCTTGCTCCTTAGAAGGAAAGCTATGGCAAATCCGGACAGCATACTAAAAAGCAAAGGCATCACCTTGCCGACAAATGTTTGTACACTCAAAGCTATGGTTTTTTCCAGTAGCAATATGTGGCTACAAGAGGAAAGCTGAGCTTTGTGGAATGACAGTTTCAAATTGTGGTGCTAGAGAAGACTTTTCAGAGTCCCTTGGACAGCAAGGAGGTTAAAACAGTCAATACTTAAAGGAATTAATACTGAAGCTTTAGCAGCATAAGAAGATAGGACTCACTGGAAAAGACCCTGACATTGGGAAAGATTGAAGGCAAAAGGAGAAGGGGGTGGCAGGGGATGAAAGATGGATAGATAGTGTCATGGAAGCAACAAATATGAGTTTGGACAGATTTCGGGAGATGGTGGAGAAGAGAAGGGCCTGGTATGCTATGGTCCATGGGTTAGTGAAAGGTTGGACATGACTGAATGACTCACCACCAACGACTAAAATCCTGTTTCTCTATATTGGAGCAATAGTAGTTAGGAATTATATTTACCTTCTTTTTAAGAAATATGCTGCAGATGTGTCATATAAGTTTTTAAAATCCACAATGATAGTCATCTTAACTTGAAGGAGCTAATAGGGAGGATTTATCAGTCTAATTGTCTGTGACCACACCTTCCATTTCTTGTATTCTATTATCTGGTGCTGTCTCATCTCAATACCCAAGTTGATTTACTTTGTATAGATCTGGCTAAAGATGTGCACTTATGGGAGAGGATTTGGAAGAGGAAGAGAACTGGACTAATAGATAAAACACTGGGCCAGCAGATGAGAGAACAGAGATAAACTATAAGGAAATCCTCCCACTTTAAAAGGTTGGTTTCAGCATGCCACACATAGGATTGAATGAATCCTATGCCACACAGTGGAATTTAATGGGAATTCCAGTATGTTTACACTCATAGGCACTCTAAAGTTTCAAGGAACCTCCAAGGCCATCTAGTTCTGAGTGTGAATCTCTTCTATAAAATAGGAAAAAGTCTTCTAACTAGTTCTTGAAAAATTTCAATGAAGGGGAGACAATGACCCTCAAGGAAAGACTTCTTTAATTGGTCTTTTTTTCCAGGAAATTTTTGGAAAGCCACAGCTATACTGTGGAAAAAGTATTGTCTCTGGAGTCAGAATATTCAGGTTCAAATAAGCTGCTACATCATCCTCTCCATTTCTGTATGAACATCATAAGTTAAGGATTCCTCATGGATCCTCAGTGTACTTATAGATGGAGGTTACTTGAAGAGACAAAGAAAAAAATGGGCCTTTATCATATTCTAGAGAAGAGGCCACAATAACCACTCTCTCTGAAATATTCAAATACCTATATTTTAAGTTCAGTCCTTCATGCTGAGGTTGAATAGCACTGGCTCTCTTAACCCAAGGTTTACATATGCCTTCTCTATTCCACCCTTGTTTTTTCAAGCACTAACTGGTACATTAATTCTATTTAGTTAGAAGATTTTCTCATATATAAATGCATTATGGGTTAAATGAAAACTGCATTAACATTTCTACTTTTGACCTAGACAAGAATTGGGTCAGAAAGGACTTCTGGGAGATTTTTTTTTCTGGCCCTAAATATTTGCTAGTCTTCATTCATTCTTGATCTTACTTTCCAGCATACTGCATGAATGCTGACTGCTGGTGAAACATTCTAAAACAAGGGGTCTGAAAATACATATTTTCCCCTCATGGCCCAGAAAGCCCAACACGGCCCTAATTTCTTTCCATTCCTCAAAACCACTTCCAAGTTTCTGAAATGAACATCTGTTTGGAACAGCAGGATCAGCTCACATACCCTGTTGCATTGTTTTTCATTGGTTATAGAACTGCAATCAGAGAAATCTAAACAACTTGTCTGCTCTACCCCAAACCACTGATTAATCTGCATAGTTAAAATGCAGATTATACCAGGCCATAACCCATGCTTCCCCTCTTTGCATTTCCTTTCATTTAAAAACATGGTGATCCAGTAAGATCATCTGTGTTGAGTTACTTTTCCTCAAGCAGAGTGGTTTTACATCGATCCACCGATTTCTTTTCAACTGCCCCCTGCTTTTGATCAATGGTATAGTTTTCTCTGACGTCCATTTGAACAGGACAGACAGTAGCTACAGAATGAAGTTAATAGACAGAACTAGTGACCCTGGCCTGATTAACACTCAGATCTAACCAGCTGAGCTCCACAGTTAACACCAAGACCACTAATAAATGGCTAAACCACCCACTCGGGATATTCTAATCTCTACTTGTTCCCTCAGTGTTGTACTGAATACTAAATTTGAGTTCAGCATTTCCTCTTTCTTTATTTTCACCTGCATCTGGCATCTGTGTTCCCCACTCCTTTCTGAGCACATAAAGGAAAAGAATTCATTGATTTTTTTTAGCAATGTCTACATTTTCTCTCAATTAATCACCCTTGCCATATGCTAGAGATCTTACTATCTCTTTGGCTGACCTTTGGCTCTTTAGATTCTTCAATTTTTTTCTTTCTATTTTGTGCAGTCATCTTTTCATTAATGTCTATACTTTTCTTGTCAGTTCCTTCCACTCTCTTCATTTTGTTCCAGAATAATTTCAGATCCCTGATCCTTGCTTTTTCATTTCAGCAGAAACAGTTGCAATACATTTGACTTTTGTCTTTCCTGCATAGGGGCAGCATGGTAGAGTGGATACAGAGTTGTCCTTGAAGCTAGGAAGACCTGGGTTCAGGTCTTGCCTTTGATACACACTGGCTGTGTGACCCTGGGAAAGTTGCTTAATCTTTCAGTGCTCCAGACCAGTGGTGTCACACTCAGACAGAAAGAGTTCCCTGCTGGTATAGCAGGATGACTTAGGAAACCACAAATTAACATGATCTATGTTGTATTTTGATTTATTTGGTTAAACATTTCCCAATTTTATATATATATATATATATATATATATATATATATATATATATTTTTTTTTTTTTTTTTTTTTTTAACGGGGCAATGGGGTTAAGTGACTTGCCCAGGGTCACACAGCTAGTAAGTGTCAAGTGTCTGAGGCCGGATTTGAACTCAGGAACTCCTGAATCCAGGGCCAGTGCTTTATCCACTGCGCCACCTAACTGCCCCTCCAATTATATTTTAATTTCTTAGGGGTTGCACTTAGGAAAGGAAGCCTGTAGGCTGAGAATTTGACAGCTCTACTTTAGACAACTCTCTATGACAAGTCGAAGAGAAGGTCACTTATAACAATGACACTTCTAGATTTTAAACAACTATTTACTAAATAGTAAGGTAAAACAAATAATATGATAGCTATTAACATATTAAAACAAATTGATAAATAATAAAAACATATTACAGTATACATATAGACTCTGATCACATTCTCCTTCCCACCAATGCTTTCAATAGCTATGGTCAAGATCGAGTACACCCTTGTAGGAACCTTATTGATACAGAGCTCCAAGCCCTTACATCTGTGTTATATATCATTTTCTCTCCAAAACAGTACAAAATCCCATCTGAAAGCTGTGTTCCTTCATTCACATATTAAACAGTAAATATTAAAACTCAATTATTTTTCTAATCATAATAGACATTAGAATATTCATCTATCAGGATTAATGCAGAAATAGGATTAATGTTATTATGTGTATATATATATATGTGTATATATATATATGTATATGTATAGAGATATATAGATATAACCTATATCAGATTACCTGCTGTCTAGGGGAGGGGGGAGGGAGGGGAGGGAGGGAGAAAAATCTGAAATTGTAAAGCATGTATAAACAAAAGTTGAGAACTATCTTTACATGTAACGGAAAAAATAAAAAACCTCATACATTTTAAAAAAAAAGAATATTCATCTATAATGGTGGCAATAACCCCCATTGTTTGATAATCAATAAGAATCTCTTCCTTTGCACAAAAACATTTTTCCTCATTTTTCATCATTTGCTGCTCTTTATGAAAATAGCCATACCTCACAAATTGATACCCTAAGTGCAACATTGGTACCCATCAAATGTTAAAAGATCTGGAGAAAGGAATGTAGCATGTTGGGTAGATCCTTTATGAAAGATTTACAGAAGGACATGGGCAAGCATTATAAAGGATGTAAGGAATGGGTAGGTTGCAATCTTGATATAGAAAATGTCCTTTTTTGTGAGATCACAGATATATTGAAGTATTGAATTATCAGTATTTTTTGTAGATAGGGAAATAGACACTGAGGGCAAGTTCACTAAATTTTCATATTACTAGCTGGCAGAGAAAGAGCTGGCTATATATTCAGGCACCATACTTTTGAGTATTTTGGGGAAAAAGGTATGAATACAAAGTCATGTGAATTTTTTAAAAAATAACATCAGAATTTTTTACATATCCAACTGAGTGTTATCCCCTTCAAATCAGTCACCATGGAAGTCATGCCCTAATGCCAATGATGCTACTATAGCGTTCAGATACTATGGCTTTTTTCTTTGGGGAAAGAATTTGGTATTTGGAGCAGCACTAATTTATTTAGAGTTGAAAGTGGCAATTGGATCATCAAGATAAGTACTGGGCCCAAAATGAGATTTGACCATAAAGTAATAATTTTTTTATGTGCCATAAATTGGAATTTGAACCCAGTCCTTACTGACTACAAGTCACATATTCTAGCCTTTATGCCACCTAGTGGAAATATTTGGGGTCATAGAATATTTTAAAAATGTAATTGTATGACTTTAGGGTATCTCCAAAAGTTGGAAGAAATTAAACTTTGGTAAACGGAAGCTGTAAGACTCTGATTTAATGAATAGAAAATAAAAATGTATAATTACCATTCCAAATTGTATATAAAAACACTATAATGTACTAGGAAAAAACCATTCTTTTAAGCAGGTTTTGTATCCCCTTTTCCCAACACGATCCTTTTCTCCCTATTCATTTGCACATAGATTATTCAAAATGAAACTTAAGTTGGATCCCTATCTGCATGATCACAATTTCAGAGTTTGTTATGTATTGTATTCATTGTATTCAATGAACTTTTATCATGTAGTAATTTAAAAGTACTTTTCTGTGATCTTCTCCATTAAAAAATACATCTAAATTTGCCTAATGCTTTGATTATTTTTACCAACCATTTCCATTGAGTACCAAGTACATTCCACAATTCTGTCTTATCCCATGATCCTTAAGAAAGCAAAAATGAATGGTAAAATTTTTGATTGCTTCCACCATCTCTCTATTTCCAATTAGTTCTCCATGTGTTCCTTCAAACAAATCCAAGTAGGTCCCTGATCCCAGCAGATGGACTTCAAAGGAGAATTCTTGACCCATTTGCTTCATTTATTTTGTCTTTCTGTAGACATTTCAACTTGATGTTAGTGGAGAAAATTATCCTTTATTACCAGTTTCTTTTTTAATGCAATATTTGATGCATATTTTTCAACCACTGAAGAACCACTTTCTATTCTGATGCCTCTAAAAAAAAAAAACATTTCCTCCCTATATAAATAAGTAAAACTGAAAAATACCTCAAGAAACCATCAGCAAGAATGGTTTAGAAAATCATTTGTGTCATCTATCATTCCTTTAAAAAACAGTATCATTAAGAAAACTCATTCCTTGACAATAGGGTTACAAAATAGGAAAGTATCCTCATTCTCCCAGACAAACAATGCTTTCTATCTAACTAATTATGTATTTTCATTGTGAGATTTTGATTTCCAATTCAGGTTTTATTCTTATAGAATGCTATGATTCCTCCCCTTCGCCTGAAAGCATCTACTTTATCCTCCTCCTTTGCATTGATCTGATATAAATTGTGCTTGCTTTGCAATGAATACATCATTGCTTAATTTGGGGCAATTTCTTTAGCTATTTGGACCCAAGTTTTAACTGAGCTCAGGATATCTAGACTCCATTTCTCTTGACTCCTCTTCATCTTTTTATCATGCTGTCGTTAAGGCTTATTAGATTTCTCCTGGACCTTTTATGCAAAGGTTGATACATCAAACATATAACGCATTGGAATTTTCTGCATCCTATAAAAATGCACCATAGTATTTGGAAAAATTTATTAAATTAAAAAAACAAAAGATGGAAACACACATGGGCATAAAGCCTGTGTCTCCTTTAGACTTTACTTTTCAAAGAACCCCAAAAGTAGCTTATGGATGGGGGAAAGACAGAAAATTGAACTTTCCAAGATCAGTACTTAACATAAAAATTTCATCACAATCTTTATCATCTTGCAGTGGTTGCAGAAAAGGCCTAGGCTCCCTCCACCTTTAACTTCCTAAAGTCGCCTATTTTACCTTCAAATCTGATGAAGTGTCAAAGTCATTTACCAGTAATGAGTTCTGCTGCAAATTTTATTTTGCTTGGAATTTAATTAATGGGCCAAAGACTTTCCATTGTGATTTGAGCAAATGAATAATAAATCAAGAAAGGAGATTTGTCAGGGACGGAACATCTGTTTCTTACAGGCGTTACAACATGACTACAGCTTGGCTGTGCATTACCAGCACAAAGACAGTAGGAGTCCTCTCCAGTGAAGCTCTCTTCATTTATTGCTCCACTGAAGGTGAACAGAGAGCACTCTAATGGGCCTCTGGTGTTAATAAAAGCTTTGCGCTTCTCCAGTTTTGCTGTAGCTTCTTCCTGTAGGGTGCTACTGTCTGTCCTTAGTCCATGGTTTGTGGGTCCACGTCAGGATTCTGCAATGTCAGTACTTTATTGGATGATTAATAAGGGAAAGACAAATTCATAAGCAGAAACAATATGAAATTACCATCATATTAGTGTTCGCTGTCATGCTTTTTATTTTTTGGGGGGGGCGCTTTGTAAATGAGATCGTGATTGAAGTTAAGTACTTTGACTTGCACTGTCAAAAGCAAAAATAGGTCACTGAACCTGTTGGGCTCTGTCTCGTTAACCAATAAAGGACTATCTGGCTTAGTTTTGCTTTTTTCCATGCCTCCGCGGCACCCCGAACAAGGATCAGAAAAAAGAGAAAAATTAGAGTCGAATTTACCAAGGGCTTGCACTCCCACGCGTGCAAAGGAGGGATAAGGGGCGAAGCCGCTATAGTGCTTTCTTGGCTATTTATTACCCGAACACATTTTGTTCCTATTCACAAGGGAGGTTTAAGTGCCCACTGGGTAGGAATAAATCGCCTTATGAAAATTTGCACGGCAGGGTTCAGGATGACCCTTGTGGAATGTTTATAATGTATGCAGAACACTAATGGCCACTAATGTCATGCAGAAATAACACTCCAGAAAAAAAAAAAGAAAAAGAAGAAAAAAGAGAGAAATAACACTCTTTTCATGTGCTACAGTTTTTTAAAAAAACACCTTGGCGGGGGGAGGGAGGAGCTGGAAAGACAATAAGAGGCATGTGTAATTTAATGATTTTTATACATTCCTGTGAGGTGCCTCTGAGGAGCGGTGCCCTGATGAAGAAAATATTTCACATCTCTGTCACAACGTGCAGCCCCCTAAACGATGCTTTCTAGCATGCAGCACAACAGGGCTTTGTTTGATATGGCATGCTTCCTGCAATTTGTATCGAAAATGGCCCTATGGAGGGAAATCAGCCAGTTAAAAAGTTTAAAACTCAGCCGAGTGAGAGAAGAATTAAGACACAGACACAGCAAAGGGAAGGGAAGTTTGTCTTAGATTAGTGGATGAGAGTATTTTTTCTCCATTTGTCAAAGGTCTTATGTGACCTAGGAAAGTAAAATTATTTCTGAAATGAATGTTTCCCCGGATAAACAACCCAAACACCATGTCTTCCCTCTCTTGTTAGCACAGAAGCAGCAAGAACCTCATTAGAATAAGAGGGAAGAGTGCTAAAATTTTGAATGAGATATCCTGAATTTTATCTGCTACATTTCTTTCTTTCTTTTCTTTTTTTTTGTGGGGCAATGAGGGTTAAGTGACTTGCTCAGGGTCACACAGCCAATAAGTGTCTGAGGTCCTCCTGAATCCAGGGCTGGTGCTTTATCTACTGTGCTACCTAGCTGTCCATGCTACATTTCTTAAATCTATCCCTTCCTTTCTATTCTGGTGGCCACCACCCTACTATAGGCCTCCACTGCCACCTGCCTGGATATTTATTGCAATATGAGCTCATATTTACATAATTCTTTGAGGTTTTCAAAGTGCGTTACAAATATTTTATATGCCCAATAACCCTAGGAGGTAGGGGCTATTATTATTCTCATTTTACTGATGAGGAAACTGAGGCAGACGGAGGTCAAATCACGTGACTTGTCCTGGACCACACAGCTAGTATCTGAAGCAGGATTTGAACTCAGATCTTCGTGACTCTGGATCCAGACCTCTATCCCCTAGGACACCAAGCTTCTTGTACTATATATATATATATTTTTAGCCACCTAGTTTAAACTTGGCTAAGCCTGAGAAGGAGTGTCCTCAGAGGCTGTGGACTGCATCATTGACAGGGAACCAGTCTCAGCCACACTACTTAAAGGACCTCCTCTTTGGGGGAGGGAGAAAAGGGTAGAAAAAGGGACCCCAACAAGAAGTAGCTCACTCTTGGTCTCTCTCTGTCCTTGGAGGAGCATCTGGAGCAGACTAGAGACTGGCTGCTGATTTCCATAGAAATTACAGACCCCTGGTGGTGAGTTAAATCCAGCCCTTTGAATTAGCTGAGCTGAAAGCGAGTTTGGGTTTGAGACATCCCTTGCTAGAGCCAGGGAGATTATCCATTTTCCTTTTTTATTCTTCCCTTGTCCTTGAGTTTATTAATTTCACCTTTGTTATATATTTATTCCCATTAAATAAAACCTGATTTGTTTGTGGAAAAGAGGCTGTTAAGCTCCTTTCTTATTGACTTGGGAGAAATAACTAAAAAGGCAGTCTGGATGGGGAGGAAGCTTTGGACCCAGAGGTCACTCATTATTTTCTGAACTCCAATATTTGGCGAGCCACCCAAGTAACTCTCCCCATATTAAATTTGACCCCTACAATTTCAAAACAAATAAACTTGAGGGGCTCATTTGCATTGCCAAATAATGGTAGACTAATAGGCAAAGGGGGTGAATATGTACAAAATATATACAAAACCAATAGATACAAGATGATTTGGGGGAAGGCACTTAGATTTAGGAAGGGATCAAGGAAGATTTCATATAGAATGTTGTTTGCATTGTGTTTTCAAGGTAGGAAAGGATTCTAAGAGATGGAGATAGGGAGGCAGTGCAACTTCTGCAAAGGCACAGAAATGAGACAAGGAGCGAGAACCAATAATCAGTTTTCTAGACCATAGGGTTCATTAATGGGAGTAATATGTCATAAAATTGGAGAGGTAGATATGGGATAGGTAGCAAAAGCTTTAAATGTCAAACAGAGTAAGCTGTATTTGAGCCTGGATATAATAGAGAGTCTGTAGAGTTGAGTTGAATAAGGGAATGATAAGTACTTTAGAAAAATCACTCTGGTAGCATGTAGAATGAAATAGGGAGAGATGTGAGGCAGGTAGACCAATTAGTAAGGAACTGTAATAGGACAGGCAAAGAATGATAAAGTTCTGAATTTTGATAGTGAGCATGCGACTGGAGAGAAGGAGGCATATTTGGGTAATGTAGAAATAGAAATGATGAAATAGCAGGGTTAATGAGAGTGAGGAATCATTCCAGGTACAAATCTGATTGGCTTAAGAGATGGTGGTGCCCTTGACAGAAACACAGATGTTTACAAGAGGAGTGGATTTGGGGGAAAAAGTATAAGTTCTGTTTCAGACAAGTTATATTTGAGATGCCAATGGGACATCCAAAATTGCAATGAGCAACAGGAGCTAAGGAGTCAGACAAGAGTTGGATATATTGATCTGATAGATCACAGAGATGTTAATTTTCATATCATTTTTTAACACAAAAGGCATGACTAATAGTATGTTGAAGTCTGAATACACCCACTCTGCATCTTTTTATTGTCCATAGGGTTACTTGAAACATACATTTTTCTAAGAACAAATAACATTTCATTATTTTTAGCATCATCAGGAGAATACTAGTACTTTAAAAGTGTTTTGCATTTCTCGAGGAGGGATAGGATGAAAGAAGATAGAAAATAAGAGTAAATATCAAGGGGAAGGAATAGGATGGAAGGTAATACAGTTAGCAATAATAAGTGTGAAAGAAATGATGAGCAGGATGCTATCAGAAGGATGAATGAAAAATTCAAACCATCAGAAGAGAAAGAACTTATGTATCTGAATACAGATTGAAGTATAATTTTATTTTTTAGTTCCTCTTTCTAAAATTATTTTGTCTATTTTCTTTCACAACCGGACTAATGTGAAGATGTTTTGCATGACTACACATGTATGACTTATATCGAATTGCTTGATTTCTTAGGGAGGGTTTAAGAAGGAGGGAGGAAGAAAATTTGGAACACAAAGTTTTAAAAAAACATTGTAAAAAAATTTTTTTACATGTAACTTAGGGAAAATTCTAAATAAAAAAAATGTGTTTTGCATGTGTGTGTCTGTTTGGCAGTGAATAGTCTGATTATTCATACTGGTAGCTGTTTAGTTTCCTAAATATACTACAGTCTGATCTTCTTTTCTTTGCATTCCATTCTGGGCCCAGGTCATATTTGTACATGTGTGTATTTAGGTTTACTTTGTATGTGTAGGCATGTCCATATATATATATATATATGTGTGTGTGTGTGTGTGTGTGTGTGTGTGTGTGTGTGTGTCTATTTGTAAATAGATATGGATACAAATATAGCTATGTGTCATCAATTGAGTTAGAGATTGTAATATTGATATGCTGATAGGCCAGTTAAATAGACTTTCCATCAAATACATGACATAATCTAGGCAATATATATTTTAAATTTAATTAATTTTTCCATTGATCATGGTTAATTACTCCATACCCTAGAAGTACAAATTCTATTCTCAAACACTACCTTCTTCACTGTCTGTTCATTCCCCAATTTTTCTCTTTTACAAATCTTGTCTTCCATGAGTAATAAAGCAGTGAGGAAACACAACATGTGCCTCAATGATCTTCAGTTCCTTGGCCTAGTCTTTATTATTATTTATAGTACTTTTTAGGTTCTTTCTAGGATCATATTTTTGCCCATGGAAATAACAAGAAATATCTTGTCCTTCATACTTATAAGTCTTAAGATGTTCTCTGTTGTGTCTTGGATATGTGCCCCAGGAAACCAACATTCCTCTATATAGTTGTTTTCAGGTTCACAAATAACTGGTTCAGCACTCTTGAGCAGGGCCTCACCAACGGCTACTACTCTTGTCTTCTTCCTCAGATACTTGCTGGATGATCTGACACCTCATATCTTCTGTGACCATACTATATCATTCTTTAAAGGACAGGAGGTTTCTTCAGCCTTTTAATCTTCAGGAAAAGCCTCCAATTAGATTTTTATAAGCATTTTTTTTATGTATAACATTACCATATTAGTAATTTTGTATAAGAAAATTTGAACAGAAGGAAAAAATGAAAAAAGAAAGTGAAAATAGCATGTTTCAGTTGGTGTTCAATCAATATCAGTTCTTTCTTTGGAGGTGGATAGTATTAGTCCTTTGACATTGTCTTGGGTCACTGGATTGTTGAGAATAGTTAAGTCATTTATACTTCATCAAAGAGTATGGCTATCACCGTGCACAACATTCTCCTGGTTCTGCTCACTTCACTATACATCAGTTCATACAAGTCTTTCTGAAATCATACTACTTGTCATTTCTTATAGCACAATAATATTCCATCACAATCATATACCACAACTTGTTTAGCCATTCCCTAATTGATAGGCATTCCTTTTTTCCCCAATTCTTAACCACCACAAGAAGAACAGCTATAAATATTTTTGTAGAAATAGGTCTCTTTTTTTCTTTTGGGGATGTCTTTGGGATTTAACTTTTAAGTATGCAGCTGTCCTTTTGTTTCTCTTTCTTCTTTTCACAATATTCTTCTTCTTCTTTTTTTTTTTTAAGTGAGGCAATTGGGGTTAAGTGACTTGCCCAGGGTCACACAGCTAGTAAGTGTTAGGTGTCTGAGGCCGGATTTGAACTCAGGTACTCCTGACTCCAGGGCCGGTGCTCCATCCACTGCACCACCTAGCTGCCCCCCACCATATGCTTCTACTGCAACATTCTGGTAAAAGTTATTTCCCCTCTTCCACTTAAAATCCCACCCCATGCTAAAGCCTTCCCTATTTCCTTTAAGTTTCCCTCCTTACTAACCTTGGATGTGGAGAAGCATTCTTCAAGTCCCTGCATGTTTTCTTCCAAGAAGGACAATATTCTACCCTTGGAATAGATGAAATGGCCAGTCAACTGTGGTAGAAATGAAGATACCATGCACTTGGTAAAAGGAACTACACAACTTCCCCATCTCTCTATAAGAGTTAAGACTTTCAGCCCTGTTTTCTTAGAATTATAAGCAGATTTTATATTTCAAGCTAAGCAGGCAGTTAAAATATGTACAGCTAATTTTCAATGCTTAATCACCTGATAATCCCATTTCCTTTCCTCAGTGTCTGTTGACAACTACACCTGACATTAACCTCCTATCTCTTTCAATAATCCACCCCATTCATCAAACTACTCTATCAATTTACTCGCTAATTCTTAACTTTTCTCACCTACTTTTTCTTGCCAACTACCTTCTCCTTTTCTTTCCTGTCATTCTCCTTCCTTCTTTAGATCCTACTCTCTAACCCTTCTTAACATTTTCTATCCTCCCTAATTGTCTTTGATTCTGCTCTTATTTGCAGCCCAAAGTAGAATCCGAACCAGAATCTGGGCCTGGACATGATGCTCCTTCAAATTTTCTTCAGTTTCTCTCAAATGTTGCCACACTTCTCTTTCCCAAATTTAACCCCAGGTGTATTTTACTACTCCGACCCCCTGAAGATCAGGTACACAATTTTCTTTTTCCTATTCAATTCAATCTCTTATCTCTTCTTCCACCCTTCCCACAAGCTTCTCTCATAGAATCTAGGCATATTTGCTATCACTGTTCTTAAAGAATTTTTGTGTTTGGTAAAGGGTCTTTTTTTTAAAGATACAGTGTTTTGCAAAGCTGAAAACAATCAATGAGCATTTCTTAAACTATTCCTGTGTGCTGTACACTGTACCAGGCGCTGGAGACAAAAAAGCAATAATAAAAAAGCCCATGCCTTCAAAAGGAAAGCAACCTGGGAAAGAGGTAAAAATATAAAAGAGAGGCTTGGGAGGTCTGGGTTCAAGTCCTTTCTCTGGTTTTATTTTGCTCTGGGCCCTTAAACATAACACTAATCTCTGTAGGCCTCAGTTTCCTCACCAAGCTCTAGGAGTTTATTAGCCTCTATCTTGAGTAAATCTCAGTTAAACATCCAAGCAGATACAAGCACTTCAGATCAACTTATTAAAACACATCCCCAGAAGTAAATGACTGTCTTTTTTATTTTCAGCCCTTTTTCTTCTTTTTACACTTACCTAGCTTGATTCAGGCTCAGCACCTTCCCCAGGCCTCATGAAGGGAGGACTCTGGGATCATTTTATGTCAAAAAACCTCTCATGACACATTTCACAGGCTTTAACTCCCTTGCCGTCAAGGAACTTCCCATGTAATGACAAACCAATACATCAAAGAAAACATGTATGGGTAGGGGTGAGTGGGGGAAGGAGGGACAAAATATCTGATTGGGATTGAGAAAATATGGAGTCCGAAGAGTAGAATCCAGAGAGAAATGAAGACATAGCTGGCCTGGACACACCCCCTTCCCCCCACCCCCCAAAAAAAGAAAGATGAAGAACTAACCAATCAAAGGAAGGGCTACAGCATTAGGGTCAATTTTAAGTGGGTTGAGAAGCACAGGAGTGGGGTGAATTTCCAGGGCAAGGAAGGCCTCGGGGAACACAGTGAATTTACAGGATGAAGAGCTACTTGTAAATCTCACTTTTTGGTCTTTTTCCAAAAATGCAATCCAGTTCTGTTTTTCTCTGTGAAAAAAAGATCCTTTCCCTTTGTAAATTTTATATATGGAGAGGACAGCTAGGTGGTACAGTGGATAAAGCACCATCCCTGGATTCAGGAGGATCTGAGTTCAAATCTGACCTCAGACAATTGACACTTACTAGCTGTGTGACCCTGGGCCCTGCAAATATATATATATATATATATATATATATATATATATACATACACACACACACACACACACACATACATACATACATATATAGAGAACCCATGTTTTAGAGGACTTGCACTTTCCTTCAGTGCTAAAGATTTATTTTTCCTTATTGTCAAGAAATATACTCCTTCCCCATAGCAATTACTCAGTTCAACAAGAAACTGATTTAATTTATCTTGATGAGAAAGCCAGTTGTCTTCATGATTCAAGATGCTTCAACCTCAAGTTGGTTGTTTTAAATCTGAACTTTATCCAGCTTCATGACTCCTTGTTCTTGAGCCCCTAGACCCTTCCCCTTGGACCAATCTTTCTTCTCCAGCATTTTTTGGCCATATTTGAAATCATCACATCACTGACGAAAAATTTGAACTGTAATTTGCCACTTTTCATCTTAAGCTGTTATAATTGTTATTGTTGTTCTTTGTCCTTCATTTTCTTTCTTTTTTTTTTTTTTTGCGGGGCAATGGGGGTTAAGTGACTTGCCCAGGGTCATGTCCTTCATTTTCAAAGAGCACTGATGACATCACAGAGTGATGTCTAGACTCATGAGTGAATTAGATTTAAGCGAGGCAGAGTTGTACAAAGTTGTTAGCCTCACTCTTTCCTCCAGAGACCTTGAAGTCCAGTAGCAAGACAAAAGTCAAGACAATTGGCAATGGCCTAGGATGCAGTGGATTACCTCAGTATCTTTGATGTCCAACTAAGCTCTAAGCACTGCACATCACCTGCTTCAGCCACTTTCATGGTCATTGGAACAAATTGTTCTAATCTATCCATTCCACTGGAGAAGTCTTCACATGCTTGGGGCAGACAACCTCCTAACTCACCATTGAGTTTGAGGCCTGTTACCTTCAGTCTGGTTTAGCCTATCTGCCAAGATGGTTTACCAAAGTGTGGCTACTATGCATACTACAGATTCTTGGAACTACAGTTGAAAGTTGAGTACCAGGTAGATACCAAAGATGGATGAGCAGCCCTGAAAAGTTCTTAGCAAGCCCTCATACCAGAGGTTCTAGTCCTTCTTTTTTGTTGTTTTATTTTAAAGTAATAACTTTATGTCATACAAAAAATAAATTTTTAAGTATGAAAAATGCATTATTGTAATAATACTTCTTTGCAAGTCCAAAATTTTTGTTTTATAATAAAACAGTAGTGTAAAAAAAGAATAAAACAATCAGTGCCATCTATTCAAGTAGTCCATCATTTTTTTTAGAATGTTGCTTAGCAAGTGGCAGAGAAAGACATTTTGAAGCAACATGTAATCAAAAAGAAGCTACTTGTTTTTCTCATTTTACATTATTAATTATTTTTTCCCTACAGGAATTCAAACACTATAATGTTGGTTTGAGGTACCATCATCCATTCTGTGCAGCTGCAACTTACATATTTCCAAACTCCTCTTCTTCTTCATGTGTATTTTTCAAGATGCCTGTAGTACCAGATTGAACAGATAACAATCTTTCCAGTTGCAGTGATGACATCATCTGTATTGTTAATTTTGCTAGATAAATGCCTTCATATTCCTGAAGCTGATGAGCAAATCCAGCATTGGGATTAATACAGAACCTTCTTTCTTGAACATATGTAAATACCTCCTTGTATTTCACTCCAAATATTTCCATAACGTATGCAATAACTAAGGCAGCACTTCTTGAAATTCCTGCATTTCTATGGACAAGACCATTTCCTCCTGTTTGTAAACTTCCATCAATAAAGACTTTAATCATTAGAAAAAAGGTATTATATTTTCAACTAGATTATCTTCAATATCCAGTACCAAATACCTAAATAATTGTTGAAAGTTTGGTTTAATAAAGTTTGCTTCCATGTTTTGTCTTATGCATATTAAATGGGTTATTCCATGTTTCTGTAGGATAGGTGGCTTGCTTTTCATAGCTGAAAAATATGGGCCCAAAAACAAATCTAGGTAAGATTTCCTGCATTTCTCACCTCATGGGATAGGTCCAATCCTCGCCATCTTCTTAGGATGGTGGTAGGGTGGGAAACTCCAATTTCACGTCCTCCATTGCCCCAGCCAGCTGGTTCGTGTGGTTTAAAGGGCCAGTCCGCAACCCTCAGGCAGGTTGTGGGGCTGCTAGCCACGGCTGCAGCAGACAAGAGGACTGGGGGTGGGGGGTGGCGGGGATGCAGGCTGGCTACTGATACAGGAAGGCCACTAGTTTCCGGCGACCCCTGTGGCAGCAGAGCGTTGGGTAGCTCGTGCTCCGCCGCCATGCTGTTCCTCCCCACACCCCTACCCCGCCCCTTCAGCTTCCGGCACTCCTAAGCAGCATGGTTCAGTTCACCCGGGCCGACGCAAAGCACTAGACCTCTCTCCTGGTTCCGGTGGTTCTTGAACTCCATACACTCCAAATGTAACTCATGTTAAAAATGTATATTTAGTTTATGCTTTGGAAGACATGGTTTAAGCTGAGATATGGATAAACACCTGTGTTATTTAGAAAGTCAGTGTGATATAGCTAATTAGGGGCTGGACTTAAAGTCAGGAAGAGGTTACTTCAAGTCCTTTTTAAACACACTATTATCATCATAGTTAACCCTTATGTAACACTTATGTTCTAAGCACTTTACAATTACTATCTCATTTGATCTTCCTAACAACCATGGGAGGTAGATATTAATTATTATTATCTCAACAATTCACAGATGAGAAAATTGAGACAGAGGATATGTGCCTAGCCCAGAATCACACAGCTAGTAAGTGCTTAAGGCTTGATTTGAACTCAGGTCTTCTTGACTCCAGACCCAGCACTTGTGTCCACTGTCCACCTAGCTGACACTTACTAGCTATGTGACCCTGGGCAGGTTACTTTTACCTCTCTGAGATTATAATGTCTAAATGTGTAATTTGGGGGTATTGTAATATGTAATGAATGTGTAAAATGTGTAGAATGGGGATATTGTAGTCCCTTATAATGTTCAAATGAGATACAAGCTGTTGTTGTTATGTCAAATGCATATGATAATAACCTGCATAGTGATGAAGGTATACTTCAGGAATTCAAGGATCTGTGATTTCACCTGATTGGGTCCCTCTACTTAAATAGATTAGCAACCTTCTTCCCCTTATCGGGCAGTTTTTTCTTTTCTTTTCTTTTCTTTTTTTGGTAAGGCAATTGGGGTTAAGTGACTTGCCCAGGGCCACATAACTAGTAAGTCTTCTCTTTTTTTGCAGGAAAATGAGGGTTAAGTGACTTGCCCAGGGTCACACAGCTAGTAAGTGTCAAGTGTCTAAGGTCACATTTGAAATCAGGTCCCCCTGAATCCAGGGCAGGTGCTTTATCCACTGTGCCACCTAGCTCCTTCCTCAGGTAGTTTTCACAAGCTGCTATAGCTGAAAAAAAAAATCCACTAGCCTATAGCCAACCTGGCATGAATTACCTTTCACATAGTATGTGCTTAATAAATATTTATTGAATAGAATGACGAGCCCCTCCAAACCTGACTAGACTGGCCTACAGAAGACTTTCATTTTATCCCAAAGCCTACATTTAGAGCTTTTCCACTTGGGCAAGATTTACCATAGTTTGCCCTCTACTGATATATCCTTTAAGATCACAGGATTACATTCACAACCCAATGAATCCTCAGACTAGGCTCTAGTAGAATAGTAATACAGTGTTAATTAACAGTAACACAAAAGTTCAAAACATCTGCAATTATCTCAGGTGCCTGAAAATTGTATAGGACCATGGTATAAACTCATATACTTTCTGTGATTATATATAAGCTCCAGCAAGGTTAGGGCTAATTTGATTTACCTTCTGACAATCCTTTTTGACCAGTTATATTGCTATTTATTTCCCAAGATTTAGGATGAGAAGATTGAAAGTCACTTACATGGATAATGGTGACATATTTATGCAGGACTGGGGATTTAGGAGAAATATATTGCTCAAGGACTTTATAATCTATAATCCTAGATCACAGAATATTATAGCTGGAAGGAATCTTAAAGATCATTTAGATCAATCCAATCTACCTTAGAGATCAAAAATTAAGGCTCAGAGCCATGAAATATTTTGCTCAATGTCTCACTGCTAGTTAAGTAGCAGACACTGGATTTGAATCCAGATATTCATTCCAAATTCAGTCTGACTTTGCTCCGGTCATATCAGTTTCAGTGACAGACTAATGACGGCTCATTTCCCAATGTTTCCTCTGCATTGCTCTCTAGCAATGAAAACTATAGGCCAGTGATAAAGTCAGGTGGTCTAATATTAGCTGCCCTTGGAGAGCATATTGTGTGTTCTTATGGGTATAATCTTGTCTAAAGAGCTACATAATGTTCTAACTCCATTGGTGGTACTTTGGAATGGAGAGTTAGTGCAATTTCTTCCTCCATGGCAGCTTGTTTGTACATAGGTTTGTTGTAGTTTTTTTTTTTTTTCATGTTGTTCTCTCCTCCCCCTCATGCCCCATCAGATTGTGAGCTCTTTGAGAGGAGCAGGACTGTATTTTACCTTTCTTTGTCTCTCCAGCACTTAGCACAGTTCCTGGCAGATAAATAGGTGCTTAATAAATATTTATTGATTGATTGTTCCTCTGTCACCTGCAGAGCAGGCAAGTCAGCCTAGTTGAAACATCAAGGCACCCTAAGGGATAGACAGAAGGTAGCATGTATTAGGTGAGGCTAACCACCACCTTGACTGCCATCTTCACTCAAACTCCAATTCAGACACTGAATCCAAGAGCCTTGGAATTGCCAATGCTTCTAGCATAGTTCCCTCAGATAGCATTCTGGGAAGCAACCCCTGTAGAGATGCAGTCTCACAACTCTTCCTGTAACCTATAACTACGGAAGACCTAGAAAAGAAAGCGCATGTGGCCAAAGGCCAGCACAATCATGGGGCTCAACATCAGGAAATGATATAATGTCATCAGTAAAAATGACATTAAAGAAGAGATATTATCTTATCTTCTTTGCTACTGAACTCTAAAGGCCCTGGGACCTTTTCCTTTGATTTGTAGCTGAAACTTTCCATATGTATAGTCTTGCCCATTAGAATATTAACTCCTCAAGAGTTCATTCACTTTTCTGTGTATATCCCTAGCCCTGTGTTTTGTACATAGTAAGTACTTAATAAATGTTTCATTCATTTATTTATTCATTTGTTAAACACCAACTATGTATAAGGCACTGTGCTAAGGGTGGAAAGAGGAAGATAATAAAGGAAACAATCCTGATATTCAAGGAGCTTACATTTTGCTATGCAACAAGTATGTATGCATGTCATGGGAAATTAATCTGAAATGAGGTTGTAGTCACACTGTGAAATGCCAGGCAGAGTGGCATTGTATTTTATCCAAGAGGCAATAGGGAGCAACTGAAGTTTCTTGAACAATGTATTGACATAGATTTGTAATTTAAGAATACCAATTTGTACCTGTGTGGAGGTTGAGTTAAAGAGGGGGAGAAAATAGAGGTAGAAGGACCAATAAGGAGTTTATGGAGGGCAACTGGTAGTACAGTGGAGAAAGCACCAGCCCTGGATTCAGGAGGAGCTGAGTTCAAATCTGACCTCAGACACTTGACACTTACTAGCTGTGTGACCCTGGGCAAGTCACTTAACACTCATTGCCCCGCAAAAAAAAAAAAAAAGAGTTTATGGCAACAGTTCAGATGAAAAGAAGCACAGATCAGAGAGAGGGTGTTATCAAGGTAAATTTACATGGTTTGGCAACTAATTTGAAATGAAGTTAGGTGGAAGAGTTGAGGGTAACTATAAAGTCTTGAAGCTGGGTGACTAGAAAGATGGAGCCTACAGAAATAATATATTATGATGAATGAATTTTTTGGAGAAAAATCTTGTTGAAATATATAGATCATAAGTGTTATATCATAACTACTATCACTACTCCTATAAAATGACCAATCAATCAGTGAACATATTTTTCAGCATCTGCTATGTGCTGGGCTCCACTATATGCTATGGGGATATAAACACAAAGGCAAGAAAAGCTTGGAGGCTCCCTGTTCTAAGTTGCTAATTATAATCTTGGAGTTGGATATTATTACATGGAATACTGGAGGCATATGGTTATTTAATGAAGACCCAGAAGCCTCATTCACAGGTAGCATAGGCCTTTAAATAGAAACTAGTTGGAGAGGGAATGTTAAAGATGCAGAAAGAGGACTAAGTTTTTCAATAAATGTCTGAGGCTGATTGTTGAAATTCTAGGTAAACTAAAGAAATAATAGGAAGCTATTTTGGGACCTATACCTAAGAAGCTAAAAGAACTGACTTAAAACCTTACATTAGGAATCACCCCTGATAAACCCTGATTATCCGTTATGTCCAATAACTTATGAGTTAATTTTTATACAAACTTTTATGTTCACTTTACATCTGCAATAAGGAAAGAGGATGATATGGCATTAATGTAGCTAAATATTGATGGCACACTTTAGAATCATCAATACAGCAAGGTTAATCTCCATTTGGTCATGCAAGAAATATTTAATTGGTGTTCCAAGATTCCTCATAAATTGTGGTGTTCAAAGATTTGCAAACATACAGTACTGCCAAGAGAATATGTGTGTTAAATAGATTAGTGTTTGCATGGAGAAGCAGCTTGGGATTGTTAAGAGTACTGTATAATTTCCTAAATGATGTCTGTCTACCTCACAGTCTTCTTTCTATTTAGTTCTTAGTTCAACTCATCATCTACTGAAAGTATCTGGCCCAGATAGATGTATGAACTAATTAAATGGAACGGTCATCCTACCACATGATGTAGGTTGGATTTTATATATATATATATATATACATATATACATATATTTCATCATTTTGCTTCTCCCCTATATGGATTGTTTATATAGACATTAAATCCTCACAACAAACCTGTAATATAGACATGATTATTATTCCCATTTTATAGATAAAGAAATTGAGGTTGATAGAAATTAAATGACTTTTTCAGTGTCCTACTGATAAATTTTGAGAAAGTCTTCTAACTCAGGTATTTTGGACTCCAATTCCAGCCTTCCATTTACTACACCACCTACCTCCCTTAAGAAAATGCCTGACCTCTCTTCTTAGGGACTAGGCCTCCCCAGGGCTGAATCTGGTCTTCATATATGAACTGAATCCTGAGATAGGTTAAGCCTCCCTCATCCTTCCAATGGTTCTTGTTACATTTGTATACTGGTTCTTTCTCTTCATTTAGACCATGTAAGACAGATCATAAACTCCATAAGTCCAGAGGATCATATTGCCTCCAACTTCCAGAGTACCTAAGACAGTAAATAAACAATGAATGATTGATCACTTGAGTAATATGTTTGTATTATTTTGTTAAAAAATGATTCTCAGGAGAATCACAATATGATTTCATTTTGGGTCTATTTTTAAATTTAAATTGCTTTGATGTATAACGAGAAAAGTAGTATTGAGACACACAAAATATGTAATAAAGGATTTTGACAAATCCATTGATTAAGTTTTATTGAACATAATACATTTAGAGCCATAGTGAATGTAATTGTTCCTGGGGCAACTTCAGTGGATGGAAGGATTGGGTATGGAATCACAAAGGACAGTCAGAGATGGAGGATGGTGCGATACAAAACCCATTCCAAGAAGATGGGTGCAGTGGCCTAGAAGATAGCTTCACCATGGATCCATGCTTCCATGGCAACTAAGTTGGACAGTAGATAGTATACTGACTTGTAATCAGAAAGTCCTGAGTTCAAATCAAGTCTCTGAGCAAATTATTTCATCTCTCCTTGGCTCAATTTCTTCAACTGTAAAACAAAGGATAATCATAGCACCTACATCCTAGGGTTGTTAAGTGGATAAAAGGGGCTAATATTTATCAAGTATTTAGCATAGTGCCTGATACATGATAGACACTTAATGCTTATTCTCTCTGCTTCCTTCATCAAGAATGTCATAAAAAAGTTAATATCATTTACTTTCTTGACATGATTCTTAAACTGATAGATGAGTAGAATGCTGTGGATACAAACATATATAGATACATGCACAAAAATGAGAGATATCTATACATACATAGATATAGTTTTCTATGTACATCTATATCTCTCCATATATCATGTAGACTTTATCAAAGCTTTTGATCATGTATTTCATGCTATTATAGTAAGGAAAATATAGATATGTGGATTAGATAGTAATACATTAAGATAGATTCAAAACTTTTTAGATGGCCAAACTCAAAGAATAGTTGCTAATGGTTCAACATTAATGTGGCAGGAGATATCCAATGGTGTACCCTAGGGATCTGTGCTTGTCCTGTGCTGTTTAACACTTTTATCAATGACTTGAATAAAGGAATAGATGTTATGCTCAATGAATTTTTAGATCTCACCAAGTAGTTAGGGATAACGAAGACATTGTATGATAATCTCAATATCTTTGAAACCCACTATGATCTTGGTGATATTTGAAGTAATCAATGGATATTTGGTTCCGCTTTGGTTCAGACTAGTAACCTGGGAGACCATGACTCCGAGTGGAGAATCTGTGAAATTCAACATTAAAGCAGCCATTCCCCATTCCCCCCATTCACCCTATTCCCATTAGTTCTGGGAATTGAATTACTGGTGTTATTTCATAATTCAATCATTTCCTGGGTTTTAGTGGAAGAGACTTCCTCATCTTTCTCCTTCTCCTTTTTCTTCTTTTGATATTAACACATTATTCTACTGAAGTAAAGTAAAATTGAACTTGGTCATATTCAACCTAATATTCTGAATCAAACTAAGAAAATGAGGTTTTTCTTGATTATTATTAATAACCAAATCCATAAATATTCCTTTAATATTTAATTAGGAATGGATGTCAGCCACTAAATGTAACTTAAATGAAATAGTTTGTCATCACTTGGCAGCAGGAGACATATAGCCATGATTTTTGGACTGAAATTTTTATTAAAAATTATAATTTCATGATTTTTGAAGATTGCTTCAAGAAAATTATTTTGGGAATATAAGAAGAAACTTCCTTTTGTTGCTATCTCCACTTCAGCAAATTTTCTGAAACTATACTATATATAATTCTATTTATCAACTTTTTTCTCTGGAGGTAGGTAGCCTCCAACCCATCATGGGTTCTTTGTAGTTGATTTGAGTATTTATAATACTCAAAATAACTTAGTCATTCACAGTTATTCTTTGAACAATATAGCTTTTTACCATATACAATGTTCTCTTAGTTCTACTCATTTCACTCTTTATTATATTATGTAAGTCTTTCCATTTTTTTCTAAAATGAACCAACTCATCATTTCTTACAGCACAGTAGTATTCCATCATAAATGATGCATATCCTTGTGCTTCTGGTTTCTTATTGAAAGTCATACATAGCTCTAATAACTTCTCAGTTATCATCCTAGTGACTTGCCAGATCAAATTGTACCTCCTTGGCCACCATTCCTTTATTGATGCTTTCTTTCCTTTTTAAAAAGCTCCTTGAGGGCAGAGACTCTATTTGTTATTTGTTTCTCCATCATTTAGTACAGTGCCTGGTACAAAGTAATAAATGCTTATTAATAAATATATTCATTCATTCAAAGTTTCATGAATACTTACTAGGTCAGGTATGGAGACAAATCTTAATCATATTCTCATTTTTCCTGGGATTTTACACAACATATTAAATTATTTTGAATCATCTTGCATCATCTGTCCTAGAATGAACTCTTTGTAAAATCTGAGAAGTGCCAATTTGGTAAGGAAGCTGATGGAGCTCATGGGGACAAAGAATAGGATGGTGAATCACAGAAATTCATGAGAAGTAGAGATTGTACTTCAGTGGAAATCCTAGCCTTCAAGAAATATTTGTCGACTTTCCTTAGTTTCCTGGGGCACTATCTCATTTCCTCAAGTTCATTGCCCTAATAGCAACTCTTAGTGACAGTATAGCCCCCTAAGATATCAGAGTAATCACTGGAGGTAACAGATACATTTAGTAAACTAAGGAACCCATCTGTTTCAGCCCTTCCCCAATCAGCAGAAATAGTTCATTATGAAGACTGACACCTCCAATATTGCCACTGACACTATCCTTTCCCATGCCACCCTTTCATGTTCCAGTCAATCAATCAAGTATATATTAAGCACTCACTATGTTCCAGGCATTGTGAGAGTGAAATAGGTCCTGATGTTAAGGAGCTTACATTCTAATGAGAGAAATAGCCTGCACACACATATTGGTTGTTGTTGTTTAGTCATATCTTACTCTTTGTGACCCCATTTGGGGTTTTCTTGGCAGATACTGAAGTAGTTTGCCATTTCCTTCTCCAACTTATCTGACAGATGAAGAAACTAAGACAAAGAAGATTAAGGGACTTGCCTAGGGTCACACAGCCAACAAGTGTCATGAAGATGTCTTCCTGACTCTAGGTCTAGAACTCTATCCATTACACCATTCCATGTACACATATAGGTATACATAAAACATAAATAGCTATGCACAAAATGCATATAGAGCAGGTGAAAAATAACCTTTGAAGGGAAGGCACAAGCAACTGGGAGGATTGAGAAAGGCTTCTTGCAAATGGTAGCACTTGAACTGAGGGTTTTGTTTCTGTTTATTTTGGGGTTAAGTGACTTGCCCAGGGTCACCCAGCTAGTAAGTGTTAAGTGTCTGAGGCTGGATTTGAACTCAGGTCCTCTGGAATACAGGGCCAGCGCTTTATCCACTGCCCCTGAACTGAGGTTTAAAAGAAATCAGGGATGAGAAAGATGCTTTCAGAAAACACGTGAAAAGAAATATGAACTACTGCAAAGTAAAGTGAGCAGAACCATGAGAACATTGTACACAGTATAGAAATATTGTACAATGATCAACTATGAATGACTTAGATTTCTCAGCTAGCATTATTCTAAAGGAGTCAAGATGAAAAATAATATATACCTCCAGAGAAAGAACCGAATGCAGATTGAAGCATACTTTTTAAACTTTATCTTTCTTCAGATATTTTTAGTCTGTGTTTTCTTTCACAACATGACTAATATGTAAATATTTTTATCATGATTCTATATGTATAACCCATAGCTCTTGCCTTCTTAATGAGGGAGAAGGGGAGAAAGGAAGAGAAAGAATAAGGAACTCAATTTTTTTAAACAAATGAATGTTTAAAATATTTTTTACCTGTAATTGGAAAAAATAAAATATTTTTAAAAATAAAAGAGAGCAAGGATACTAAGAAGAAGAAATTAAGAGCCAAATCAATCCAGATATGGGGGAATAGCCACAGAAATGGGACATAGAGTATCTTTTTGGGGGGGGGAGGATGAGGGTTAAGTGACTTGCTCAGGGTCACACAGTAAGTGTCAAGTGTCTGAGGCCAAATTTGAACTCAGGTCCTCCTGAATCCAGGGCTGGTGCTTTATACACTGCACCACCTAGCTGCCCCTTAGAGTATTGTATATGCTGGAGAGCACGTTGCTTCTTGGTCCATCATGTTTTTTCAAGTATAGTCATTGTGTTTGCCTTTCAGTGTTGAGAAATATGTTGAGGGAGAGGAGAGTTGCCTCTTTAGGGCATAATCATTCTCAGTGTTGAGAAAATGGTACACTCTGCTCTACACTCTCCCCATGCCATGCTGGGCACTATTCCTTCAGCCTCTCTATCCACATTCAATTCAGTTCCTCCTATGAAGAACCTGGGCAGCTAGGTGGTGCAGTGGATAGAGTAAAAGGTTTGGAATCAGGAAAACCTGAGTTTAAACTGGCTTTAGATACCTACTAGCTATGTGACCTTAGGCAAATCACATAATTCTGTTTGGTTCAGGTTCCTTATCTGTACTGGAGAAGGAAATAGCAAACCACTCTAGCATCTTTGCCAAGAAACCCTCAAATGGGGTCACAAATAGTCTGAAATGACTAAACAACAACAACAAATGGAAAACAAATGCTCTTTGTTTTTTCCATCATTAGCTAGCCTTGAAGCCTTATGGGCTAGGCATGGTAGAGTGGAGTAGGCATTAAATATACATCCAAATAATTTTATTTTATTAATTTTAAGGGAAAGAAAAATACTGGCAAATAAAGGGGTAGAGGTGTCAGAGGCTTCATGGAGTAGAGGACATGAGCTAAGCCATAAAGTAAAATATTCTGAAAAGTAATTTAGAGGACATTCTAGGCATGGGGGTCATTGTTTAGTCATTTTTTAGTCATGTCTAACTCTTCATGACCCCCTTTTCAGGTTCTTTTGGCAGATACTGGAGTGATTTGTTATTTCCTTCTCTAGTTCATTTTACATATGAGGAAACTGAGCCAAACAGCATTAAGTGACTTGCCCAGGGTCACACAGCTAGTAAGTGACCAAGACCATATTTGAACTCAGGAAGATGAGTTTTCCTGACTCCAGACCCAGAACTCTATCCACTATGCTACCTAGCTACTTAGGCTTGGGGGTACCTGTGTGAATACATGGAGGAAGGAGCACCTTGAGAATTTGAAAAGGAGGTTAGACTATGTTTGGTCCTATAAAGACTGGAACTAGCAACAATAGGTGGAAATTGCTTTATGTAAGTAAAGCATCAAAGTTTCCTCAGAAGATAATGGGTTTCCTGTCCCTAAACATCTCCAAGGAAAACTGTGTGATGACTTGTTGGGAATTATTAGAGGATTCTTGTTCAGATATTATTTGGATTAGATGCTTCCCAAAGTTCCCTCTAATTCACTCTAGGATTATGGACATGTGATTGATTTTTGGACATAGTGAGTTTAATGTATCAGTGGGACATATAGATGGACATATCTTCAAACCATCAGTTGTGTCTGGAAGGAGTAGAGGGAATGTAATATGTATTTAAGTGGCTACTCTGTGCTAATTGCCTAGATCACTGGAAGTTTGTGAATTATCCAGGATCAAGTTGTCTGTGTCAAAGAAGACACTAGACCTGAAGTCTTCCTGATACCAAAGAGAATTATCCATTATGCTATCCATTATGGTAGGGAAATGCTTCTCTCCTTTTTACTTATATTTATACCTTCGATTTTTTTCTTTTATTTTATTGCTATAGATAGCATTTCTAGAATTAAGACAAGTAATAGTGAGTAAGGGAGCATCCTTACTTTATACCTGCTTATACTTGAAAGAATTCTAATGTTTCTTGATTGTAAACTATGTTAGCTCTTGGGTTTGATATATGGTCTTAATATATAAAATATCTTTTTATGTTTATGTATTTTAGAATTTTAAAAATATAAATGAGTATTGTGTTTTGTTAAAAGTTTTTTTCTATACTTGTTGAAATATTGCACCCCCTCCAAGCTAACTTCATCAATCATTAAATGTTTTGGAGGGCTTTATCCTCAGAAAGAAATTGCTACTTTTTCCTTCATTGTTTGGGAATTAAGTCTGAGAGGCTGATTCCAAAGTACCAGCTCCAACAAGCCCTTACCAGTGTAGTTTTCATTGATTATCAGCCAGAGTTAGTTAGGTCCTAGAAAGGATATTTATTAAGCTGGTATAACAAGCATAATTGTTGTACAAACATTTCCCAAATGAAGAGTGCATCCCCTCATACATACAAGGTCCCTGGGGAGAGTGGGATCAAACATAGAGAGCACATATAGCCAAATGCTAACCTCTGCTCCCAGTTACTACAAATCCTTTAAAAAAAATCCTGTGGAATACTCACAAATTTCACTTTATGTGTTGCTATCTATTGGACTTTGAGGGTTCATGCCTTTTTACAAAATGAAAGCCATATTTCTCTAGTGTGTCTAGTTCATCCTCATTGTGTCGCTCAGCTCCCAGTGCAGATGATGCCAACATACACTACTGCTTCAGAGATACTGCTGCTAACACCAGTGGGAACTCCTAATTTTTTGACGTTTTGAAGTTCACAAAGGTTTTCAATGAGAGAGTAGAGGAGAAAATTTGTTACTAATTCAAAAGGGAAATTTTTTTTTCTAGAGTCCTTAGTGCTATATTTGAATATCACTTAATTGGTCTACTGCTGGAAGATGAGATTCTAAACTGAGGTGCAATTAATTCTTTCAGCTTATTTGGTAACATCTGTCTTTATTCAATGATAAAATGACATTATTCCTCTAAAACTGATTGAGAACTTGTTTGTACCAATCCATATCTTTGATTTTTTTTTTTAGAAAAATATTCAATCCAGATTTCTGAGATGTCTGTGATTACATTCATTGAGGTTACTACTCCCTTCTCTCTCTACTGACCCTTACAGAAATCATCTTTTTTGGTCACAATAAAACGTCTATATGAAAACATTTTGTGAAGCTGTTGTATACATTATAGGATAATAGGATTTATAATTTGCAATTATCTTAGAGATCATGGAATCCAACTGCTTAATTACAAAAGATGAGGAAACAGGCCTAGAGAAACTAAGGGACTTGACTACTCTTACTTCTCATTTCTACCTCTGGACTTCCCTTGCTTCCTTCAAATCCCAGCTATTCTCTTATTTTCTACAGGAAAATTTTACCCAACCCTCCCTCATACTGATATCTTCCATATTATTTCCATTATTTCCAAATTATTCTGTATATATCTTGTGTATACATAATTGTTTTCACCTTCCCCATTAGATTGGGAACTTCTTCTTCTTCTTCTTCTTCTTCTTCTTCTTCTTTTTGGTGAGGCAATTGGGGTTAAGTGACTTGCCCAGGGTCACACAGCTAGTATGCGTCAAGTGTCTGAGGCCAGATTTGAACTCAGATTTGAACTCCTGACTCCAGGGCTGGTGCTTTATCCACTGCGCCACCTAGCTACCCCAGACTGGGAACTTCTTAAGAGCAGAGACTGCCTTTTGCCTTTTTTTCTTTGTTTGTTTCTCCAGTTTTTGACACAGTGCTTGGCGCATAGAAGGTGCTTAATAAATGCTTACTGAATTCATTAAAGTATTGGAGTCATGCATGAAGTAGAAGAGATAGAATTTAAAATCCAGGTGTCAGATTACAGATGCATTGCTCTTTTTATTATACAATATATGTTCTACTGTAGATTTCCTGACCAAAGCAATTAATACTTAATCATGAGACTACCCCTTTCTCCACAAAACATGTGTAAAGGATGAACAAGATTATAGCTTGAGATTAAAAAGGGGTTAAAGATCAAAGAGTGTATCAACTTTAGCTCTTGTGGTGCAAGTATTGAGTATGGACCAAGGTATCTTAAGTGTTATTTTCCCTACATATTGGCTGTACATGCCTAACAAAGCTCCCTGCTTCTGCCACTGATGAACTTGTGTCCCTTCAATTTATTTTTATAATAGGAACACAGTCTCATGGAAGCTAAAATGATAGAATCCTAGAATATCAGAGATAGATAGAGACAGAGATAGACAGACACAAAGAATAGAGAGACAAAGATGGGGAGAGTCAGAGATAAAACAGAAGAGAAGAGAAGAGAAGAGAAGAGAAGAGAAGAGAAGAGAACAGAGAGAAGAGAAGAGAGAGAAGAGGAGAGGGGAGAGAGAGAGAGAGAGAGAGAGAGAGAGAGAGAGAGAGAGAGAGAGAGAGAGTCAAACTTTTAACTGACAATTGGATAGTTGGGCTGGAATAGGGAGAGAGAATTGTGGAAAGTGGATCAGCCAGCAGGCTTTTGAAGTATTATAGTTATGAGGTGATGAGCACTGACACCAGCATGGCAGCAGTGCCAGAGGAGAGAAAGGGGTATATGCAAGAGAAATTACAATGATAAAATTGACAGACCTTGACCCCAGATTGTGTATGGCAGGGGTGGGAGTATGTGAGACAGAGTGAGGAGTTGAAGGGGATACCTAGGTTGTGAGTCTGGATGACTGGATAGATGGCAGTGTCCTCAACAGTAAAGTGAGAAGGTTTGTGGGGAAAGATAATGAGATCAGTTTTGGGCATGTCGAGTTTAAGATGTCTACACTGTGTTGTTTAAAATCTAAATTATGGGTTCTAATCTGCCCTGCCCCCCCCAGTCTTGGGGGGGAATCTGGCTAAAATCACTAATAAATTCAACAAGAGTTTAGGCTTTTAAAGATTTATTAAAATATATATTATAAGTTAGTGGAGAGAGAGAGAGAGAGAGAGAGAGAGAGAGAGAGAGAGAGAGAGAGAGAGAGAGAGATTGAGAACAGATTCCTTATAGCATGGAAACCCTAGCTCAGATCTAATTCAGTATAGCCAGAGAAAAAGAAGGCAATTTCCTTTCCTAGCAGCCCATGTGAAATTTCTCACCACCATGCCAGTGTCCAAACAACTAAGAGGCCCCTTCCCCCACCCTTCTCCATCTGCTGCCACGCTTGCTCCTTCTCACCAAAAAGAGAGTTCTTCTCTCAGTGAGCATTGACTTCCTCATTCCTCTCTCCCTACCCCAAAGGGGAGGTCTTTCAAGCTGGTTGGCTGAGAGTGGTCTCTTGCTGATGTCAGAAGCACACCAACACATCATTCAGGGCTGGCCAGGTGTGCCCTCCATCCAATCATCCCCAAGTAGGTACTTAGTCAGCCCCTCATTCTCACCCAATTCAAACAATACTAAATCTAAATACTAAATAATACTAAATACTAAGGTGGGGCCCCTCGGTGTCTGCCAAATTCCATTATTTTTTCACAACAGTATATCCAGTTTGAGATGTCCAATAGGCAATTGGAGACAAAAGAATGGAGGTCAGCAGAGAGGACACCCATGATTAGTGGGAATGACTTAGATAAAGACATCCAGCTGAAGAAACTGAGAAGTTTAGTTTTCTCATTTGCAAAAATGGGGATAATAATAGCACCTATCTCAAAAAGTTGTTGTAAGGATCAAATGAGATATAAAGCATTCTGCAAAACTTATAGCATGTTGTCTCTGTGTGTGTCTTTCTCTTTCTCTGTGTATATACATAGATATATGCTATATCTATGTAACTCATATACACATATGCATCTACTCAAATATATAGATATATTCTCAAATAGGGGCAGCTAGGTCGTGCAGTGAATAGTATGTCAGGCCTGAAGTTATCCAGAGTTCAAATCTGGCCTTAGACATTAACTAGCTATGTGACCCAAGGGAAGTCATTTAACTCTGTTTGCCTCAGTTTCCTCATTTGTAAAATGAGCTGGAGAAGGAAATGGAAAACCACTCCAGCATCTTTGCCAAGAAAATCCTAAATAGGGCCATGAAGAATCAGAAACCAAAAAGCTCCTGAACAAATTCTCAAATATATAGATAAGTTCTCTTTGTATGTGTATATATATGTATTATATATATACATATATAAAGTGTGTGTGCATACATATATACACATATACTTCTGAGTGTATAGATAGGTATACATATACATATGTATGCATATTCATACATACAAACATATATGTGTATGTGCATATGTATTTGCATACATTTAAAGCAAAATACCAAAAAAGGGTTAGCTAGACTGATCATAGATAGATCTACAACAGAGTAAAAGGAGCATTTGGGTTATATTCTTAAACTTTTGTGGTAAAGCATCATCTGGATGACAGTATTATAGTATTTGAATCTAGGAAAGATCTTAGAAATCATCTAGTTCAACCCAATATGGAACTTCCTTGACATGAGAAAAATGAAGCCCAGAGTGGATTCATCACTTTGCCAAAGTCATACAGGTAGCAAATAGTTTAGTTGAGGTTGTTAAAAGATGAAAACTACCCTTGGGTAGCTATCATTGGTCTGACCCCTTAAGGTATTTTGTGTTGTTTTTTAGAACAGAGATTCCTCTTTCTTATACATCTATAGCTAATCCAGTACACTGTCTTTTGACTCAGTTAAGGTTAAAGTTTTAAAATGGTCCATTTTATGGCTTTAGACAGTAGACAGTGAGCATTCATTTTATAGATATCACTTTTAGATGAACACTCTGTTGAATGAGAAGTTTGTGTGGCCATAGGCAGAAATTTTGTACTGATGGGGACCCAGAAATAGTTATAGGGAACATTAAAATTCATGTTCGTGGTGGCAGGGATTACCATCTGGGCCCTGAGTGTCCCCAACATGAGAAATGCCCCCAGATTCCCTTGGGTTATGACCCTGGGTTAGAGTTATCTTTTCTATTTCAACCATGTCCTATTTGGAAGGGATAATAGTGCCCGAAAGATCTTTTGTTTAGTGCTTCTTATATATAGTAAAATACTGTAATTTAACAGCTTGCTAGGGGAACAAGAATTTGTTCCAGTTCCTGATTTAAATGTTTATGCTAATTGCTATTTATTGGCTCAGATGCAAATGATAGGTTGGCCAAAGTGAAATTTTATGACGAGCAAACTCCCCCCTTTTGTGCAAATTGAAAAAGTGAAACAAGAGGAGGATGAAATGAGCCGAAGATGGTCTTAATGGCTGCTTTTTAATGGGGAAGATAAAATTAAGACTGATTTACGTGGCCAACTCCCCTGTTTTCTCTTATCAGCTCATTTGGCAGGAAAAATGGAAAAGTAATTGTTCCTCTTTCAATGTGGGCCTCAAACCATTATTTATTGGCTGAAATTAATCGCTGTTTATCCTTCATTCACGTGGAAACCGCTCTATCAGCATTATGAACCCCAGCAACCCAACTAGTCCCTTGCAATTTAGTCGACAGCGAGCTCAGATCCTGATGAGGCGTGCCTTAATTTTCTGGGCTGTGGGAGTTAATGAAGACTCCTTTCTTAGGTGGACATATTTGTATTTCTACAACATTAATAACAAAGACCTACACTTTCTCTTCAGCAGAAAATAAACTTTTTTTCCACTTAAAAAATGGAAAAATGTGTCTGGAAAAATGGAGAAAGAAAGGGTGAAGCTAGGAGTTTATTGCTTCAAAGATATCTGAAACATGAGGAACTTCATAGCGATGGGGGGTAGAGAGGAAAGCTCCTTTGAAAGGAAGATATCTTGAAAGCTATAAATTGAAGGAGACACTTTTCTTGATTGTTTCAGTCTTCAGTATTGATTGATTCATCTAATTGACAGCCTGTGGTTTATGTAGGACACCAACTCCTGGATCACCTCTCATTGTGCTTCAGAAGACCATCTGGGATTGGCAGGTCATAGTCTAGACTCAAATCTTTGCCTGCTCAATCAGCATCTTCACTGAATATTTATATACTTAGTGTTTCTCCTTTTTGTGTGGTGAATAAATAGAATGATGGTTTTATTCTGTGTTCAACTGGGAGTGTAGCTGAGCTGTCAGAGGATCATATTGACTCTAGTGAAAAGGGAACATTTACCCAGTGGGGTTAATACAGGTGTGGTCATTATTAAAGTAATCACTTCCATGTCTTTCTAAACAAGTAACGTCTCTGATCATGATCTTTGCCAAGACTTAATTTTGTTTTCATTTCCATTTGGGGGAAAGAGTGTGGAGAGGGAGATGAGACAGAGCTGGGATTTCATTAGTGTAGAGAATTTCCAGGGAAGAAACTTCTTAAATGATTCAGATCTGTAACTTATAGTCTGAGAGATTTGTCTGGTACTGAGGGGCTAAGTGATTTTCCCAGGGTCATAGAGCTAATTTGTGTCAAAAGTTGGACTTGATGCAGGGATACCCTGAAAAAAATGTTTAACAATCAGCTCTCCAGAAGGAAAAAAATGTACATATAACACAATTTTAAGTTTAATCTGCATTGTTAACAACTTCTTAAGTTTAGACAATCAATAAAAAAATAACTCAAGGTCTGATTTATAGTGTTTGATGATTTCTCAGTTGTAAATACTTACTGAAGATTTAACAATCAACTCAGCTCTCAGAAGCTGGTACAAAATGGCTCCAGCACACCCCTGAATATATTACCTCCAATATGCTACTCAGAACTTCCTACTTCCACCAAATTTTCATTCTTAACTTTACAAACATAGTATAATAAACAAGATTCAACATATAATAATGGAAAGAATGTTGGATTTGGAGCAAAGAAGATCTGAGTTCAGGTCTTATGTCTTAAAAGAACTGTGTGATCAAACCACCTCACATTTCTAAGGCTTGGGCAACTATTTAACATAAGCCTAAATAAGACAGGTTGCAGTCTTCTGTGGGGCAGAGAAGCTCCCTCATCAATGAAGTCACAGGCCATAATGTGCTGACTGGAATAAAACTATTATATTATAAGGAGTCTATGGCTATGGGCTCTTTCTGTATTATAACTACTTTTCCTGACTCTGCTAAGATCCATCTTCCTGGTTAGAAAAGCTGCAAGAAGAATAGGATGTTAGTTTAAAAGTCAAAAGGGAAAGGAAAAAAAAAAGCTCGTTCTTGTTTCTGTAATTCTCAACTTTCCCTTGGAAAGATTTTTTCAAGTTATACTACACTATTGATTTTAGAGTCTAGACTATGGATTTTATAGGTTATCACTTTCTTTAAACTGTGTCCATTGATTGTGCATTAGAGTTTTACTGACCTGAAAAACAACAACCTGAAATCCTCTCTCAATCATTTGAAGCTGGCTGTTTTGATAAACACAACCCCATGCCCAAGCCAAGTTCTCTCTAACTTCATGAAATATAGAGTTCTTAATTCATGAGCATAGAAGAGAGAAGCAAAAGGTGAAAATTCCATTGAGAAATGGCTTCCCATGGGAGATACAGTAATCATACTTATTGACCACTGTATAATCACAAATTATTTTCCCATACATTATTTCACTTGAGGCTGATGATAGTCTTTTGTTAAACCAGAAATTAAAGTAGCATTCCCATTTTTCAGAAGAGGAAATTGTGGTCCAAGAAATGAAACAATTGAATAAAAAAACAATCACACAACTAATGAGTGGTAGAATTGGGATTCAAGCTCATTCCTTCAGACTTCACCTCCAATGTACTTTTCACAATACCACACCAAGATACTGAGTCCTTACATTTATAGAAATCTTTAAGAACATGGTGGATAGGATGCTCTTGAGAGGCATAATCAGATGACTCTCAAGAGTCCCTTTCAAAACTATTTATCCTGGGATTTCATCTATTTATTTTTCTTGTTCTTGTACTTAAAGAAAAGACTCAATATATGTAAGTCCTTCTCCTTACTCCCTGTACTTAAGAATCCTTTGAAATGGCATTCAGATGTTGGCATCTATTATGATGTGCCTATCTTAACATTATATTACTTTTTTTATCCATAGTTCTTCAGCTTTGGCAGGAGAAACCCTGCAGGTGACATGTATATTAACATTACTTTGGCTTTGCTTGCCTTCTTCCAGTTATATCATTAAATTCTCCATGACAGGAATTAACTAAGAATAAAACTTTTTCAGCTATAAAAAACTTCTGCAATATTATTTTTATGATTATAATGTTATTATGATATAAGATTGTTTTTAGCCATTTGAGCTTATTCTCATTAGTTTTTTTAATTATTAGAGTCCACTTAACTCATTTATAGTTGGATCCTTAATGCAGCTTGGACAATAATTTAATGTTCTTTGGCCTTCTTGATCTTAATGCTTTTGACCTAAATTTCATAGATGAAGGGGAATACACTCTGACATCACCACTTACAGAAGACACCAACATTGTGAGAGGCAGCAAGGCATGGTGGTTAGAAAGAAAAGTCCCCCCCTCAAGCTTAGAAAACCCTAGGTTAGATTCTTGCCTATGTTAGATATTGGCCATGTCACTTAAGCTCTTAGTGCCCTAAGCAAGTTGTTTATCATCTGGGCACCCTGTCAAACTTCTAAGCCTATATGTTGAAAAACATTTGCCTATCTATACTGGTAGAAGGCATTCCTTTACTTAGAGTTCCATGCGCTAAAGAAAACATAAGTCTGAACCATTAAAAAAGATTTATTTTGAATTTTTTATTCAATTTATGTGCAAATAATAATGAAACTGACTTTCTTTAGAGTCACTATTCCCTATACAAATTCAAGTTATCTTTGGAATTTTCAAAATGAGATTATTACAGTTCAAAATTCATTTCTTGAAATTGAAATGGCTAGTTATTCCTCATTTCATGAATTATATTCATTTTCATATATGTCTATCACTCCATGTTGTTGTTGTTCAGTCACTTACTCATGTCTGACTCTATAACCCCATTTGGGCTTTTCTTTGGCAAAGATACTGAAGTAGTTTGCCATTTCCTTCTCTAGATCATAGTACAGATGAAGAACTGAGTCAAACAAGCATCAGTGTCACACAGCTAGCAAGTGTCTGAAGTCATATTTGAAGTCAAATCTTCCTGATATACCACTGGTATAAGGGTTTGCCAAGTCCTTTTTGGGGCTGCTCATCCCTCTTTAGAGTTCACCTTCACTCAACACTTACCTATGGCTCTAAGAAACTATCATGCACAGCAGTCACATACCAGTGAACTGTCTTGGCAGATGGGCTAAACCAATTTGAGAAGAGCCAACAGGCCTCAAACCCATCAGTAAGTTAGGGATATGTTTACCCCAAGCATTGAACACTTTCCCTGATGTAATGGGTGAATGTAAATGATTTGTTCCAACAGCCATAAAGATGGTTGAAGCAAGTGCTATGGAATGTTTAGAGCTTGGCCAGGCATCAAAGACACAAAGGTTATTCATCCACTACATTCTGGGCAATTGCCAGTCATCTTAACTTTTGTCTTGCCACTGGACTTTGGTGACTCAGGAAGAGGGAATGAAGCTAACAACTTTATGCAACTATGCCTCACTTACATAGAATCAACACACAAGTCAAGACATCAACTAGAGGTCATTGGTCCTCTTCAAAAATGAAGGATGAACAAAAATATTCATTTTAGTAAATCTGTAAAGCACATTCAGTCTCATCTATCTATCAAACCACAGATGATCTTTCAGTAGACTCAGCTGAAAACTATTAATGCTGAAGGAGTAAAGATGAAAAGCACACATGGACATGCTTTGGATTATAGTACACTAGCAAACCACAGATATTAGTAATAATACTTACCTACTAATTCATTTGTTTGGAAAAAGTGCTTAGTAGTACTTTATCTATTCCTTTTCACCATCATACTATTTGTTCAATAAATCAGCATAAATTAATAAGCATTTATTAACCACCTACTGTATGCCAGACATTGTGCTAAGTGCTGGGGATACAGAAAGGAGCAAATGATACTCCCTGCCTTAAAGGAGCTTACAATATAATTGCCTACAGGAAACATTAGGTAACTTGAAACTGGTTTACAGGTGGTTCCAATGGTCTTCATGTCTGTGAACCAGTTTCAAGTTACCTAATGTTTCCAGTAGGCAATTTTTCTTTCCCTGAAATCCAGAATCTTGACCTTAGTATCTCTGAAGGTCCTGAAGGCAATAAAGGACTAGCTTGTTCAATAAATCAGTATAAATTAATAAGCATTTATTAATCATCTACTGTATGTCAGGAATTGTGCTAAGTGCTGGGGATACAGAATGGAGCAAATGATACTCCCTGTCTTAAAGGAGCTTACAATCTAATAGACCTCATTAGTTACAAAAGATTCAAAAGACCTGAATTGAAGTCCTGGCTCTGAAATTGCCTGCTAGTTTGTCTTCCTGCCTCAAGTCTCTCTTCACTCAGCTGTCAAATTAATCTTCCTAGAGCACAGGTCCCCTAGCGCATACCTCCTATTCAATAAACTCCAGGGGCTCCCTGCCATCTCTAAGATCAAGTATAAAGCCCTTTGTTTGGCATCGAAAGCTCCCTCCTACCTTCAAAGTCTTCTCACTCTTTACTGCCCCGACATGTGCTGTGTTCCAATGACACTGTCCTTCTTGCTGTTCCTCATACAATCCATCTCCCTACTCCAAAACTTTTTACTGGTTTTCCCCCATGCCTTGGAACCTTCTCCCTCCTTGTCTCTACCTTGAAGCTTACGTGTTTTCCTTCGATTTTCAGCTAAATTCTCACCTTCTGCAAGAAGCCTTTTCTAATCTTCCTTAATTTTAGTGCCTTCCCTTTGAGACTATCCTCAATGTATCCTGTCTATATTTTGTTTGGACACTGTTTTGCCTGTTAGTCTTTGAGTTTCTTGAGATGAAAGACTGTTAGAGGAATTTATTTTTCCTTTACCCCCAGTGCTAAGGACAGTGCCTGACACAGAACAGGTACTTAATAAATGCCAGTTGACTGACTAATATACACATGTATTGACTCACTACATAGTTAAAGCTCATAATGACATCAATGAATCTATGTTATATGCACTGAAAAGAAGATTTTTAGGGAGGATTATTTATCATCTCAGGGTGGATTTTTTTTTCCTTGTGTGTTCATTTTCCATATTTTTGTGTATGTGTGTGTTTTATTGTTTATGTCTTTTTGGCAGGGCAATGAGGGTTAAGTGACTTGCCCAGGGTCACACTGCTAGTAAATGTCAAGCATCTGAGGCTGGATTTGAACTCAGGTCCTCTTCAATCCAGGGCCGATGCTTTATCCACTATGCCACCTAGCTGCCCTCAATACTTGTACTTTTCAATGGAAGTTAAAATTTACATTAAACAGAAAACAATGAATAAGCAATGATGGCATTCTCTTCTCCTAAAGGCTATCACTTCATAGAAATAAAATCCTTAGGAAGAATGGTTATCATTCCATCATGTTTGAAAGGATTAGCATGACTTCCAAATCATTGAGGTTACTATCAGAGGTTTACTGACTTTGGCAAAACAGAGAATTTTGCTTTTGACAGGCTATAGCATTTTGATTATCCTTCTTTCCAAAAGGCTTACTATTTCTGTTCCTTGTAAGTCCTTATTCTATGGAATATGATTATTTCAACAACCCCAGCAAGCCAAGAGAAGTATTATTTTTCCACTTTGTCTGAGACTTGACCGTTACCATTCCTATGGGATTATTTTGGTTATAGCCTCCCTCGGTTCTTCATGATTGCCCTTGTAAAATCTAATAATAGAAGACCAAAAAGAGAGGCTGTACTAGAGAATTAATATGTTTCTAAAATTAGGTTTCTGGTCCATGTAAAACCTCAAAGGAGTAGGGACAAGTGAAGGATCTCTGGAGGTGAAGAAGATAAGCATCCATTTGACTGGAGGCCAAGAGGAAATGACATGTTAAATTACAGACTTCTAAACAATTCCCTGACAATGATCAAATGTCTATTTTCAGTTTACAAAACCAACTATGACCTGAAGAAGTATCAAAAGATGAATTCCATACATACAGTGAAGGCAGCTGAAAAGACAATCTTCATTAGCCAGAACACTTACTGATGGGTTCTATGTATCTTTCTCGCTTTTTTTTTAATCCTAGGAACTGTTTCTTTGGCTTGATTAAAACTATTCACTTGATCTACCTGGAAAGATAATTAAGAATGCCTTGAACCTATTGTGTCCCAAGGAAAACATGCAAAGGCATTGCAAATACTTGAAAAATGTGTACATTTTATTCAGAGGTATTTATAATTAGGAATTAATACACTGAAGAATTATGTTACTAACAAATTCTAATTTTAAAGGTAGCTAGATGGCACAATTACTAGATTGTTGATCTTAGAGTAAAAAAGATTTGAGTTCAAATCTGGTCTCAGACACTTTCTCGCTTTGTGACCCTGGGCAAATCACTTAGCTTCTGTCTGCCTCAGTTTCCTCTTCTGTAAAATGGGGATTAATAATAGCATCTACCTACCAGGTATTGTGAGGATAAATTAAATGAGTTATTTACAAAAATTAAAGTGACATGTAAATGCTAACTATCATTTGAAAGAATGCTCTGTACTTTCTTTTGCAGATAAAAATTAGCCAGTTATTTTAGTCCTCTGTCTCTCCTGACCCTTTTTAGAAAATCAGTCTCTTCTCTTGGAGAGGAACCATTTCCTAGGAATTGGCCACTGTTCAATAAACCATGTGATAGAATATTTGACATTAATTCAATCAAGTCTATGCAAGAGGCACATACACCCTATGCACTGGACTTCATTCAGTTGCCCTGTTCATGGTAACATACTTAATGATCTAGACTATGAGGGTTCAGTGGCAAGATCTTCAGAAAACATTATTTAGATTTACAGTTGAGTATGGCCCAAATATTACTGGCATGAACCATGTAGTATGTCTCTAGGACTTGCTATATGAAGAAATATGCTAGAATTAACATTAAGTGTTTCTCATTTTGAATCATTAATTGAATCAATAATGATATATTTAGAGCTGGAAGGGTTAAATTACTGAATATAAATGGCTCAGAAGAGAGAGTGAGTTATTATGGATAGAGAGCTTGTCTCAAAGCTAGGGAAAGCTGGGTTCAAGTCCTGACTATTATATACTGGCTGTGTGACTGGGCAAGTCACTTAATTTCTTATTGCTCTAAGGCAACTCTTTAAGAATCTAAATCTTGCAAAAGATCTGACTTGCATTGGTTTAGGGAGTATACTCTCTTGAAATTGACAGATCAACTCTCACCCCCATCACCCAATCCCAAAGTAGATTGATTATGTAGGCAGATATTGTTGTCCCTGATCCCAGTCAATATCTAGATTTGTAATCACATGACCTAGGTTGGATTCTTGGCTTGACACCTTATTAGTGTGATCTTGAGAAAATTACCTTCTCACTCTCCAGATCATTTTCCTCATCTGTTGAGCTAGATGAAATTTAAGTTCCTTTCTAGTTCTAAATCCATCATCCTATGATCCAATTAATTATTTTTGGACTGTTGCTTTTCTTTTCAGTACCACATGTCACAAAGAGAAGAGACTCTTTAAAAATAACTTTTAGAAAAAGAAATTGAATAAGCACAAAGAATGTATGACCAAACACAATGCAGAAAGCATTACAGCATAAACAATGAATAATTTTGATTACATTAAATTAGAAAGTTTTTGCACAAACAACATCAATGCAGCCAAGAAAAAAATGAAAAAAAAGCAGAAAACTGGGGGTGGGGGGAATTTATAGCGAGTTTCTCTGATAAAAATCTCATTTTTCAAATATATAGAGAACTGAGTCAAATATATAAGAATATAAGTCATTCTCCAATTAAGTGATCACAGGATATGAACAGGCAGTTTTCAGATGAAGAAGTTCAAAATCACTATTTTGTTATTATTTTTTGGCAGGGCAATGAGGATTAAGTGACTGGCCCAGGATCACACAGCTAGTAACTGTCAAGTGTCTGAGGCCAGATTCAAAATCACTATTGATTAGAGAAATGCAAATTAAAATAATACTGAGGTACCACCTCAGACCTATCAAACTGGCTAATATAACAGTGGATAAAGCACTGGCCTTGGATTCGGGAGGACCTGAGTTCAAATCCAGCTTCAGACACTTGACACTTACTAGCTGTGTAACCTTGGGCAAGTCACTTAGCCCCAAATGCCTTGCCCCCAAAAAATGAAATAAAAAATAAAGAACTTAAATATCTTTATATATTCAGGAGATGAGAACCTCTGGTTAAGTAGAAGGTGTACAAGAAAAAGCAAATAAGGTTTCCTTAACACTGGAAAAAAAAAACACCTAGGAAGTATTCTTCACATTCCTCTAGCAATATATTACTTATAGTAATGGTATGTGATAATGACAACAATAATAACAAACATTAATGACTGTGGACTACTAGTCCTAAAGCATGACTTTAGAACTATAAAATAGAACAAAAAAAGATTTGAAAGTATATTAACAAAAATATGTACAATATAAAAAAAAAACAACAAAACAGGTCTGTCACATTAATGCAGCCATCAGAAGATGAACACTTCTCCAAAAAGGAGAAAGAAGCTTGAGAGACATCTTCAGAGAACATGGTAAACAAGTCAACTTTCTATAGAAATATTTTGGCAACAAGCATGTATAGCTTCACTGAGAAAAAATAAAGGAAAATATCTGAATGTCTTATAGAACTTTTTGAATATAATTGAAAGAGGTTTATCTCTGGATGTAGCCTTTGAAGTAGCTAAGATCCAATAATGGAATAAAAAACCCCTATTGTGTGATACCCACATAAAGTGAGCCAACAAAATGTCAACAAAGAAATGTAAGACAAATTTTCTGCCCAGCTCTGTCTCCAACTTTCTGGACTTCAAAATCATGTCTCTATTGATGTCTCATCTTGGAATTTCCATTAAGGACTGGAGCCTCTTCACTCTGAATTATCCTATTACCCATGTGGTTTGTTCACCATGGAACATCCCTCCACAAAGTGCTCCCCTTTCTCCCATTGCCGAGTTCCAACTAGAGGCTCCACTTTGTGAGGAGGAGCCAGGTTACTTCTCTACTCCATCCTTCCTGGACTTAAAAATCATGTGGATTCTATTATCTTTTCCCACCTTCTACTTTTCAATTCCCTTTTCTGTGTTGTCTTCTTCCATTACAATATAAACTCCTTGAGGGCAGGGACTGTCTTTCTTTTAGCCTTAGTACTGAATAATTCTTTCTTCCTTCCTTCCTTCCTTCCTTCCTTCCTTCCTTCCTTCCTTCCTTCCTTCCTTCCTTCCTTCCTTCCTTCCTTCCTTCCTTCCTTCCTTCCTTCCTTCCTTCCTTCCTTCCCTCTTTCCTTCCTTCTACAAATTTGCTTGCTAAAACAGAAAAATTTCAGGACCAGATTGTGAACACCAAAAATTATAACAAGGTTATCCTTAAAGAGACCAGATTTAGTATTTCAAGTAAATTATATAAAGACAAGTAAGAACTATGTAACATATCACTTCAATTAGCAAAAATGAGAAAGAAAAATGATAAAAATTGTGAGAACATGTGATAAATGGGTAAAAAAAAATCACTTTAGTAAGCAATAGCAATGTTGATAACAAGTATATACTATTGGCTTTGTTGAATGTTGCTAAAAGTACTTTACCTCCAAGTCAAACTTATGAAATGACTAAGATCTAACAGTGAAATAAAAATTCACTTGCCCCACCTCCCTCACCACCATGGGTTGAATCTATGTGAACTTAACAAATAATATGTTGACAAAGAAGCACTGAATAAAAGGCTTTCACATGTATTTTTTATTGGAAACAAATGGTTGTCATTTAAATTTGATTAGAGAAATAGAGGGATTTTGCAGTGGAAATTCAGGACCAGGTTATTGCCACCAGAAATTACAGAAGAATTATCTTTAAGAAATCTGGACTACTCAATAAATATTATTTAAGAAAACAGTAGGACCTGTGTGATACATCACTTCAGGCTGCAAAAATTTAGCACGCAGCCAATACCTAGCAAGACATAAATATTTGGATAGAATTAGACATCAAAAGCTAACCATCTTTTATATACTGATAAACAATAATATTCTAGAGAATTTATTCAACTTATTTGTTGAAATAAATGCTGGTAGGTCTAGGTCATTGTTACAGATTGAACTTTAAAAACCCAGACAACACATTTTCCAGAGAAAATTAGAACATTTTAAATAGATATCACTTACCTAATACCCATAAATTCCAAGGTACATAGAATAAAAATTTCTCAAAATATAGAGATGTAGCAGAAGAGATCAGAATCGTGTAGGAATAGGATAAGTTCTTATCATATCTGATATATTTCTACTATGAGAAATGTTCTGCAATTGCTTTCAGTGAGCCTACAGAATATATTTCTTACATTTTAATGCTGTTATTTAATTCCAAGAGGCAGGTGCTTGGTCAATAGTCCACAGAGCTTTAAAAATAAAAGAATAATAGCAAGATAGCAACTTGCCCCAGGACCATTTCTATCTCAACATTATCTTATAAAACATTATAAAATATTCTAATAACTTCAGTTCACATGATGCTTTGGTGTTTGAAAAGTACTTTCAATACATTATCTCATTTAATTCAGCAGCCCAAGATCATACAACTGAGTATATGTAGTATTTTGTACACACTATCTCATTTGAATCAACAGCACTGATCATACAATCTTGACAGAGCTGCTAACATTATCCTTTGAAGCAGCTATTGAGTACGCACTGTCAGAGGAAAGGATGGAAAACTATAGTGTTCTCTTAAATTTATCACTTTCAGAAACCGAGGAATTTTCAGACAAATAAAATTAGAGTACATCTGAAAAGAGACACTTGCTTAGAAATTATCTGAGAGAAAACCCAATAAATTTTTAAAGATTTTGTTTGAAATTACTTATTGGAGGATTTAAGGGTATAAAACAATATATTTATTTAGGCAAATGAGAATAAAGAAAAGAAAATCTAAATTTCTCAAGGTTGGATTATGGACAGATATAAAGTATGTCCAGCTCACTTGGTGTGTTTCACCTTGAATGTTTGAGACACAATTGCCCTTGACTTACCTTTTCTCCTTCCTCCTCATTTTCCTTTGCATATCCAGTTTGAACAAAACTTTTCTCAATTTTTTATTGTTTAAAGATTGCACATAACTTGTACATTTCATTTTTAAAACCCTAGAATTTGGTAATTCCTTCTCTGTAATATGAAGAGTTATAGAAAATCAATGTAATTACAGGTGATATAAGGATGAGTGAGAAGCATTGAGGTCAGTACATTTGAATTAATTATAGGCTAATAATAATTAGTCTATAATAAGATCTATGTCTAGATTTTCTCATTGGTTGCACGTTCAACCTTCTGGAAGGCAATGCTTAATTTTGTGTCTTTGCTAAAACTTAGCCTATTTGTAAAACTCAACACTATTAAAGAGTCTATTTGCCCTCTCAAAAAGTCACCAATGGCCTCTGAATCACTAAATAAAATATCAGTTTCTTAGTCTCTATTCTTTTTAGGGGCTCTATAGCTTTGAAACTCTCTTGACGGTGGTGACTACATTATCTTGATTTTCATTATACCTCTCAGATAATGCCTTTTCCTTTTTTCTTTTGTCTATTATCCAAAGTTCTATCTTCAATTCTTTTCTCATCCCTTTCTACATTTTCTCCCTTGGTGATTTCATCTACCTCCATTTCATCAACTATTACCTCTAAGCATGTCACCCCAAAATATGTTTCTGGATTTGACTCCTCTCTATCTCCCCCCAATATTCAATCTTCTGCTAAAGCCTGCCATCTCTTGAATATACCATACTCTCTCATTTGATACTGCACCATCCTGATGCAAGCCCTCATCTCCTCATGCCTGGACTATTGCATTAGTCTATTGGTTCCCTGTCTAACTGAAATCTCTACCCACTCCAATCTATTCTTAATTTGGGAAAAAAATGATTTTTTTAAAAGTAGAGAACCGACCATCTCACACCTCTACTGGTTCCCTATCACCTCCAGGATCAAATATAAATCCTCTGTTTGGCATATACACCCTTCAGAAGCTAATCCTTCTACTTTCCACCCTTTACACATATTCTTCAATTCAATAATATTTAATCTCTTTGCCACTCCTTGAACAAGATACTCCATCTCTCAGCTCAGGGCATTTTCACTGGTCATCTCCCATGCCTGGAATGCTCTCTCCTCATGCCCAGCTCTAACTTCTTCCAAGTCCCAGCTTCTATAGGAAAACTTTACCAATCCCTCTTAATTTCACTGTCTTTCTTCTGTTGATTATTTCCTATTTAATCTATTTATAGCTTGTTTGGACATAGTTGTTTCCATGTTATCTCTCTCATTAAATTGTGAGCTCTTCAAGGGCATAGACTATCTTTTGACTTTCTTTGTAACCATACGTTTTAATATAATGCCTAGCACATATTTGGTACTTACTTTTTGACTGATCTCTCCCCCATACTCTAGTCTTACATTTTCAATCTCCAAAGTCTACATTTTTAAAAATGGAAATCATCGTATTCCTTCCCCTCATCATCTTTTTCTTATTTCTGTTAAAAAATGGCCATGCCATTAAAAGTAACACCATTCTTCCAGTAGCCAAAGTTGGAAACTAAGGAGTCATCTTTGATTCTTTCCTCTCTCTTCTTGAATATCCAGCCAGTCACCAAGTCCAGTGGACTCCACACCCTTCATTCTTTCAAATAATGCTGACCTAGTTTAGGATCTCATTACTTCTTCACTTGGATTACAATGTCCTAATTGGTTTCTATGCTACCAGACTCCCTCATTAATCCATCATATGAAATATCACTACATTAATTTTTCTAAAGTACTTCCCTGATTCAAAATTTTCAGTGGACCTATTGAATAAAACCCAAACTTATTAGCCTGGCATTTAGAGTATCATAATTTGGCCCAAACTACTTTTAAAGACATGTCTTTCTGCATCTGTGAGAACACAACCACTGCCCCCACCCCCACCCCCAGCAAAAACAAAACAAACAAACAAAAAACCCCAAAACTTTGGCAGCAGTATGGGTCTGTCCACAGCTGAAGCTCATTCAGAAAACTGAGACAGGATATGATAGAGTTGTGCCCAAATAACAGGGTTCCAAAGGATGTTGGTGTGGTCCTGGTGTTGAGTGAGTCAGATTGGAACTATAGTACTTTAAACACTTGGTTTCTTGGATTCTTGACTGAATATAGACTGTTCTCTTCTTTAGCTCTTTCAGATCCCAGTGCTGCCTGCCATATTACTGACACGTCTAGATCTTATTTGTATTCCTGCCTCTGTTCACTACCTGCTTATTACTTTGTAATAACTGATGTGTTTTTTTCTTATTCCAACCCCATCAGTTGTTTCTGTCCTCTTACTATTGTGATTTTTAATGGTGCAAGCCAGTAATACTCTCCAAAGTCTTCCCCCTGGTATTGTAATCTTTTTTTGTTGTTGTTTTGGTTTGCTTTGGTTTGGTTTGGTGAGGCAATTGGGATTAAGTGATTTACCTAGGGTCACACAGCTAGTAAGTGTCAAGTTTCTGAGGCTGGATTTGAATTCAGGTCCTCCTGAATACAGGGCTGGTGCTCTATCCACTGTGCCACCTAGCTGCCCCTGGTATTGTAATCTTTAAAGGACTCAGTTGACATTCCTGGTAGTACTAACTTCTATCCCCAAGCCTAAAAAATTATTTTCCTTCTCCCAATCACATAGCGATTTTCTAGCCAAACTGTATCAATTTCAATTCCATGAACATCCCCCTTGTTTTCCCTCCTCTCCATCTTTGTTCATGCCATTTATTATCTTAACCTTAACTTCTCTCTTTCCCACTTCCAGCTGTCAAGATCCTACCCATTGTCATGGACCAGCTCAAACACTACTTCCCCAATGATTTCTTCCTGAATATCCCCAGCTAAAAGTAATCTATTTCCCCCTCTGAACTAGCACTGAACTTTGCCCTCTCCGCTGTATTTCTTGATATTTGCATACATATATGTCTTATTTATCCTCTATTTGATTATAGGATGCTTGAAGGAAAGGACTCTGCCAAATTAATTTCTGTACCTCCTACAGTGCCTAGCACAGTGCTTTGCTTTGTTAATAGTTTAAAAAATAAGTATTTGTAGAATGAGCAAAAGAACAAATTATTTAGTGACTTGAAATAAAAATTATAGCTATTGGGGGCTACAAGATGAGTTGAGCACATTTCCATAGCTCTGTGATGTGGTCCTATTAAAAACAGTAGATATCAGGCCCAGGAATTATCATTGTGAGCAAGGTTATGTGAATTTTTGTTTGTTAGAGATCCAAGACACCAAGCATGGAATGATATGGCTCAGTATTTTTCCAGAGCTTGTGCAATGCAAGGGAAACAGAGACCAGCCTTCAAGGGACTTGCCAATTGTCCTTGAAAAGTGTGAATTAATTTAGGTATCTCCAGGCTTTTTCAAAATTATCTTCTGGTGTGTGTGTGTGTGTGTGTGTGTGTGTGTGTGTGTGTGGTGTATAAAATGTCTGTGTAGATTTAAAATCCATCATCCAGTGGGTACTAATGGGAGCAGGACTTGTGAAGGTAAAAGCACCTAAGATGGGATAATATAAGGTTGAAAATACCTTCATGGAAAAATACCATGGTACTTTAAGACCTAAATCTAATAAACTTGATCAAGAACAACTACACAGAGAAAGGAGGCACGGGGGGGAAGAGGTATTCTTTTTTTTCCAAGGACAAGAAGTCAAGTTCCATATCTATCTATGAGCTTGATAAATGTTTTTATCCTGAGAGGTGGTCATGAATATACCTTATTTGGTTGTTAAATGTTACTCCATTTAGGAAGTTTTTTCCCTCTTGTTTTAATTTTCAGAGAAATACTATTACTGAGACTTAATATGGAAGAGGAAAATCAAAAGCATTTAGAAACACCTTGGGAATTATAGGGTGTGGGTCTGAAACTTTCCCTGAAAATTTGCCCCACTCACCCCACCCCCAATGTATTTTGAAATTATGGACTGTGTCTATTTCAGAAAACAGAGAAACTGAGGCAATGGTCTGGCTCATTAAAGTCCTTTAAAGTGTGTTGCCTGACATATCCAGATATCTGAAGCCAAATTACTTTGTGTTGTGGAGTTGGAATTATTTAGGACAACTGTCTCAAGTTTCCAATTTGTACCATCTATTCAATTTAGCAAACATTTATTACGGGGACATGCAAGGCATCATTAAAAGCTATGTATTTCTTTTCACCTACTATACTTCACTTCTTCATATTTAGGAGCTGGGAAGCCATAAATGTATTGGATCTTCCTAACCAATATGGCCTTGCTTCCAAGTCACTGGTTTAAATAACTTCTAGTTGAATTTCCATTAAGTATGGTCATAAGCATTTTTGATGAAAGTGTTAAACTCTTTAGGGATACAGTAGAGTACAGTGGAATAGCTATCCATTAAGAAACCTAGTTTTTAGTCCCAGCTTTTCCACTAAAGAAATATGTAATCTTGGCAGTTAGGTGGTGCAGTGGATAAAGCATAGGACCTCGAATCAGGAAAACCAAAGTTCAAATCCACTCTTCAACATTTACTAGCTTCATAACTCTGTGAAAGCTATTTAACTTTTGTATGTCTCAGTTTCCTCATCTGTAAAATGGGTATAATAATAGCACCTATCTCCCAAGATTGTTGTGAGGATAAAATGTGATATTTGCAAAGTGCATCTCAATCCTTAAAATGTTTTATAAATGTTAGATATTATCTAGATAAACTTATTTGACCTCTCTGGACCTCAGTTTTCTCATCTCTAAAATAACTAGTAAAGTATATGGTCTCTCATAGTAAGAGATGTACCTTCTAACTTTCTATGATAGTTGTCTCATGGCCTCCAGTTGATCTGTGATCACACTGATTTTGTTGTTCCTTCCAATGATGCAGACTAGTAGATAAGTTTTTATTGAGTGTTGACCATGTAGCTAGCAATGTTAGATGATGTGGAGCAACACCTTTAACATACCTCTTTTCCTTTATTGGGAAAGAGAATGGGTTGAATAGCATCATTACTTCTTGTATGACTAAATTACCTTAGTAACTTTGTCAATGATTTTGGGCATCTAAACATGTTTAATAAAGTTGCCAAAATCCAAGCCAACTGGTAGCTTAAATGTTTTAAGAAAAGTAGAATCCAAAGTGCTCAGGGTAAATTTTTCTTACATCTGTTATGTTGTAATGGGCAGCTAAGTAGTATAGTGGATAGAGTACTGGCCTAGAATCTTGAAGACTCATCTTCCTGAGTTCAAATCTGGCCTTAGACACTTAGTGTGTGACCCTAGACAAGTCACTTGACCCTGTTAGCCTCAGTTTCCACATCTGTAAGATGAGCTGGAAAAAAGAAATGGCAAACCACTCTAGCATCTTTTTCCAAGAAAGACCCATATGGAGTCAGGAGGAGTTTTATATGACTGAAAAATGGTTGAACAAATCATGTTGTAAAAGTCAAAACCACATTTCTTTCTAATAACCAAAGACTATGGATAATACAATGGAAACATGTTTGGGGAGTTATATAATTTGCTTTTTGGGTGTGGATATTTTAATTTCATTTCTTTTTTTTTTTAAAGAACACAATGGAAGTTTTTTTGGGGGGGGTTAGGTATAGATTAAAATATATGACCCTGGGGGTCAACTCCAACTCTTGAGATTCTATGACAGATTTCAGAGTTGGATTCTGTGGTAAAGTTAAAGTCATGTGCCTTGGAACCCCCAAGGTAAAGTGAAACACATAATCTAATCCTCTCTCTAGATGCAGCAAAGTGGCATCTCAAACACTTACTAGCTGTATAATCCTGGGCAAGTCACTAAACCTCAGTCTTAGTTTCCTTAACTATAAAATGGTGATAATAATAACATACTCCTCATAGGGTTTTTGTAGATTAAATGAACTAATATTTATAAAACACTGAGCATAGTACCTGGCACATGGTAGGTGGTTTATACAGGCTTGCTCTTTCCCTTCCCCTCTCCCATCCTTGGAATAATTTGTCCATTTAGACCAAGACCTCTGAGAAGTATAGGAATGAGAGAGAGAGAGAGAGAGAGAGAGAGAGAGAGAGAGAGAGAGAGAGAGAGAGAGAGAGAGAGAGATTGCGAGCATTCTCTCTTAGTAGGCAGTTTAGAGTTTAGTATAGAGTTTTAGAGTTTAGTATACAGAAGAGGGGGAAATACCACTTGATTTGGAGTCAGAGGAAATCAGGGATCTGGGTTTGTATTCTCACTCTCCTCTTTTGCTACTTTTGTCACATTGGGTAAATTTCTTTACCTCTCTGGAGTGAACTCAGTTCTTCATCTATAAAATGAAGGACTTTGCCTCTAAAGGCCTCTGAGGTCCCTTCTATCTCTAAATGTATGGTTCCATATTTCTCATTCCCTCACCCTGCCCCCCACACTTAAAGGAGGGACATCACCAGACCATAGAGTAGAGGAAGATACAAACTCACAGAAGATAGAACTAGAAGGAAAATAACAAAGGAGTTCATGCAACAATGGCCCATTTTCTTATACCCCAAGAGACATTGCTTGTAACTTTCTGTGACTGATGTACAGCTGTATGAGGCAGGAAGGTCACAACAGCTGGTCATGCCATTTTGCAGGAAGCAAAAAAGAGGTAGCTGGGGCTTCCTGAAAAAGGCATGGAATCTCATAGCAAGGAAGGGGAATTTGCAAAGCTTCAAAGCAGGAGTAGATTCTTTTGACATTCAATAACCTACTAAACCATTTTCAATATATTCCACAGAAATCCAGCTGTGAAAGACTAAAAAGGAAGGTGAGATTTGAGAATAGTATTTTGTAAGATTCAGGGTGATAACAGTGAGTTGTTGTTGACGTTGTCATTATTGTTTTTATTTCAATATATACAATATTTCTTCATCCAAAACTACCATATTTTCCAGTTGAATGAAACATCAAGGTAGCATTTCCTAATTTAAGAACTGTTGTAAAACTTATCTCTATCTCAAATAAATAGCTGAAGGGTTTTATCTTTATTATTTTGCAATTCATGTTCTCTCAAAGGAAACTTAAACCTTATAGAAAAGAGACACTTTTTGTACTGATTTCCCCTTGTTTCAAAACCAATGCCTTGAACACTCTTTGGACCCCTTCATGGTATTCATCTTGCTCTCTTAATTTTATATGTTAATTAAAATATTGTTTCTCAATATTCATAGGATTCCTGGTCACAACAGGTATGAAAATAACCTGGAATGAAGCAGATTTTGAGCCTTTAGTCTCTTAGTTGAAAGGTTCATTAATTGCTTTGGTTGAAAAAAACAATCATCACTTCTTGGCAAGTCTTCACGTGTTGAACTCCAAGCTTAGCTAGGTTAACACATGGAACACTGTTGGGCCCATACTGAAATCTTTTCAGCTTGCTAGGTCTTCCTAGATCTTACACTCTCTTGGTATAATGATAGAGAACCCAAGGTTACCTCTATACCTTAATCAAAGGTGCAACTAGCCCTTTAAGCATTTGTTCTCATCTCTCAAATAATCAGGGTTCCTTTGATCTATAAATGTAAGGTTTCTAAACAAGTAAAGTTGACCCTCTAAGAAAATTTCTAGAGTAAAAATTAGAATCCTTAGTAGACCACAAATTCTCCTCTCTTTTGTCAGTGATGTCAAATTCAAATAGAGGGAGCCAAAACCATAAATAAAGATCTCTAAAATCTGCATATTGAATTAGAAAACTATTATTTATGTTATCTATGATTTATTATATTTTTATTTATTTTGTTAGATGTTTCCCAATTGCATTTTTGTTTTGGTTTTTTTGTTTTGTTTTGTTTTGTAAGGCAATGAGGGTAAAGTGACTTGCCCAAGGTCACACAGCTAGTAAGTGTCAAATGTCTGAGGCTGGATTTGAACTCAGGTCCTCCTGAATCCAAGGCCGGTGCTTTATCCACTGCGCCACCTAGCTGCCCCCCAATTGCATTTTAATCTAGTTCCCTTACCCTGGGGAGTGTTGTGGGCTGCATGTGGCTTCATGTAGTCTGCTAGCCACCATTTGACACTTCTGAGTACCACTGGGGTTTCCTGAAGCTTTAGATCTGAAGATTCAAATGAAATAAATTTGACATACTAAACCTGATAACCAGTGGGCAGAAGTGAGAACTCATTTGCAATAGAAGAAATTCTTGGGTGGGAATTCTGTTACTACATAAAGAACTCTGCCCTGATCTGACCTTTTCTGGAATGGAAGAGTCATTCCAAAATCTGGAAAAGGTCACTGTGCAGAAAAACCACTCCCAGCATGGTTTCTTCTCCACACCCATCAGACAGGCTCTTTCCATTTCATTAGTTGGTACCTATATCTAGTAAGAGTAGACAACTAAAAAAAGAAAAAGAAAACAAAACTAACAATAAAATCTCCCTAAGTGGATATTCAGCTTAGGGGAATTAGTTGGATCCACTTGGCTTTTGCAATTTGACCATGGCATTTCCATTTCAGCTAATGACTTAATTTTCTAAAATACAGGTTAGCTCACCCTTCAAGTCTGTAGATACCTGAACTCTGGTGAGAGTCAGAGTTCCCCCTCCACCATCACCACCCCCCCCAACCTCCCCCTCCTTCTATCTGATGCAAAAGGTGCTCTAGTTAATCTTCTCTAAGGTCCTATTCACTTAATGGAAATGCTTAGCTGCATAATTGCTTCAAGTCTATTGCTATTGCAAATGGAAAATATAATAATCTAATAGTATTGTCTCTATAAGCGAATGAGAATTTCAGGAGTGGATGTTGGTGCCACCCATGTGATCCGGAGAGGTTAATGCAGTTAAAGTTATTTCACAGTCCATTAAGGAGCTTACGGTGACCCTGTGACCTTTGAGCCAACAACACGGAATCCATTATCATCACAATGGAGGAGCCCTGGGTTCGGCTGACTTGACAATGGGCCCGGGAAATCCCAAGTTAGTACTTAGTTTAAAAAAATGCACTTTTCTTTCTGCTTCTTGGGTATGGCTATTAATATGCCCTCCTATAATTTGTAACATTAACATTGCTGAAGGTACAGAAAAGGACATTGAAATGAAGATGTCAGAACTGCTGACTTAGTTGAGTGCAGGATAATATTGGCTATGTATTGAAGGGGCAGATATCTTAAAAGGAAAGATCGAAATGAAGGTAGTCAAGGAACTAGGGAAAACTGATGAGAAATTATCACAGGTTGTGAAACTCATTTAGGCAAATAGTAGTTTTATTCTCTGTGTAACGTTACGTGCTATTTTAGCATTGAATATACGATTTAGCTAGGAAAAAAACAGTTTACAGGAGAAAACGATGTTGTAGCTTTGAAAATGGAAGCAATTGTGATCATTTCATTAAAACATTCACCTTTTATCAAACTCTCTGGGAAATCTGACACAAGATTTACAGAGAAGCACATTTCACATTGAACAAATAATACCTCTAAACTGTAATTGACCATTTGTTTCTGTTTGATTGGATCCAATGAAAGGTAGCACTGCTGATCACAAAGTAAAAACCAAATTTGGGACAATTTCAGCTTAAAAAACAAAACCCAGAGAATTATAATATTTGTAGCACAGAAATCAGATGTCTATTAGCATTCTGCTTCTAAAGGTTTGCTTTATCACATCCATGTTGCTGTAGTTCATCTTCCCTTCTTGATCTTGAAGATACATAATTCTCCTTTGGAGAAATAGCAGACATAGGAAATCAAATGAATTTTACCGAATGCTCTATTGCTAGAAAAGAAAGTCTAGATCAAACAGACCTTATGTTAAGAAGCCATAAAAATAAGACCATTTGTGGGTATGCAATTTAAAAATGTAAACACAGGCACTCATAGTGCAATTTATATCCCCAGAAATCAAAAGGGAAATATTTTAAAATAATTTAAGAAAAGGCATTTAAAGGTAATTAAAGACTCCTGCAGTACTTTTCATAGATAGTTATTGCTGACATTAGTTAACACATCTTACCTCATTTAAACACAATAAGGTTTGCAGCACTTATTACTGCTCCAAATGTCTGTAATATAATCACAGTAAAATGGGAAGCATACATATCTAGTTAATTTTCAAGAAGACACTGTAATGATTTCTTTTTATGGTTTGCTATCTGAGCAAATAATTGAAAAAATGTATTACCTACTTCTGATGACTCAAAAGAAAATAGCATGGTCAAAGAGTATTTCCTAAACAGACTTCTACCAGGGAACTTCTTGTGTTTGGAAAAAATTTTTCATGAAAAATATCTATTCTTTGAAACCTTATTGAAATATGAACCTTTCAGTTTGGGAAGTTGAGAGAAAACTTCATAATGGTAGTTTATAGAAGGTTGAAGTAATCATAATATAGCAGTTGAGGCACTTCAGACATGTTTTTAGGGATGCTAGAATTAACACCTATATTGCTCTGGAACCTACCAGTTTTTGTAACAATGACAAATAACAATGACATTTATGTAGTACTTTATTTGCAAAGTTCTTTACAAATAGTAACTTATTTTATCCTCAAAAGAAGCTTAGGAGGGAGATTATCCTCATTTTAGAGATGAGGAAACTGAGGTAGACAAATGAAATGATTTGCCTAGTCAGGCATATAGTAAGTAATTAATTGTCTGAGCCCGGATTAAAACCCAGGTCTTCCTAAATGGTGGCTTTTGATTTTTGAACTTCCTGTTCCCTAATATGAATTTTCAGCTATCTTTCTGATTCTCGTATGTTTAGAACTTTATTTATAGAAAATGAATTCAGGATTATAAATAATTTAATAATTCAGTAAGTGATGATAGGTAAGTAACTCTGGTTCATTAGATCCTTGAGTCTTATTGATTAGAAATGTTTCATAATATGTTTTACATTTACTGGAAGATATATTTCATGTGTTAGAGCTAAATAAAAGGGATGCTTTTAACTCTCAGCTGTCAGATATTTATTTTTAATGGCAGAATCTATCTTTGATCTGGTTGCTTATTTTGTTTACCAAGTTCTACCTTAATGAGTTAGAATAAACAGAGGAAAAGAAAAGTGTCCTAGATGGTAGGATATCAAAAAATCAAGAAAGCAGCCATTGGAGCTGAACATGTCACACTAGTTATATGTTTAAGTGAGTAATATGGTTGGTAAGAAAGAATCAGTTGCCCACGGGAAGCAATAATTAATATTCCAAATATTAAAAAAAATACAAAACACTCAATGTTCCCCTCAAAATCTTATATATCAAAGTATGTGCTTCTCACTTTTCACTGACAGATTGGGAGTATTTGTGAGAAAATGTGGAGTCAGACAATGCATTTGTTTCTAATGCTTTAAAAAAAAAATCCTGTCTACTTTGGAGGTTTATTTTCCCCTGTGTTTTGTTTTTATGCAGAACCCTCCATCAAGAAATTTTGATGAATAAAAAGCAGAATTAAATTGGAGGCCTTGCCATGACATAAAAGGAGGTTCTTTGGCAGATGAAGTGTCTAATCTGCATGGTGGGGAAGAGTTGGACTGTAAAATTCTTTGGAATTGCCTTAAAAGAAAGTTATCCCAGGAAGCATGGTGCATAAATGCTGTTCCAAAGTGAGTTTCAGACATCAGTCGCCAAAAATAAACTGGTTCTTGGCTGAAAGACCTAAGTGCTATTGTGAAATTGATATCCCTTCTTGGCTTAGTCCCAGACAATATGTTCCCTTTCTGGGGGCTGATCAATGTGATTGATGGGATGTGTGAAATCCAGGAGGGAGCTCCCCTTTAATCAAACCCACTGTCCTCAACAGAGAAGCAGCTGTGGACTAACAAGTTCTTTAAGCCTTCTCCCTCCAGGTTTCTTTAGCAATCTGACAGCCCCATAGAATAAAAAACAGTTGAATGACAGCCACAAAAACAAACAAACAAGCCTACCCACCATGGAAAAGGAAAGACAACGGGCTGGGTGAGACATATGATGGCAGTAAATGAACAGCTGATTCACTTTCCAAAAGAAACATTTACTTATTTAAATGTTGTTACAAATTCACAAAAGACATATTCATCTGCTATTTAATTCTTGGAAGTATTAACAGTTTCTTTCCTTCTAGCAGTAATGTACAGTAATTTATAGTCTTTTCTCTCTACCCCACTCCCCCTGTTCATTTTCATGTTTACATAATACACTGCATAAGATATGGTACTTTATCCCAATTCTAACATGTGAAGATAAAGTCACAGTGAGAAAAATAACCTAAAGACTTCTTGGAAATGAAATTAGCCTTGTAGACATAATGTGATTATCTGTATAGTGAATTCTAAATACCAACTCGTTCATTTTACATGTCACTGGTTTATCATCTTCTGATTTTTTTTCCCTGTGCTGCTTGTAAATGAAGGCATAGATGTCAAGTAGGAGATTTTTTTTGCCTTTCCTGTGGCACATTTCTTTCATCAGATAGCAATTAAATTGTTAATTCCCATTTCTTCTGCAAAGTGAAATGAATCAAATTGATTTCAGCTTAAAAGATTGACACCAGAGGATGATCTATTATTTTTTAAAGGCTTCCTTTAATCATTGAAAAGGCTTCCAAAGTACAAATCTAAATTGGTTCACCTTAGTACAATTTACTGCATTATTGTAGTACTTGCACATGATATTCGGGTGCCAGATTGTCAGCTAATTATGTCATAAGCAATCAACTAACAAAGCACAGCCCATTTTTGCCTGGCAAATGAACCTTGTTTTAAAATTATTCAGGGAAGAAGTAAAAAGAAAAAAGAAATCATAACCCTTCAAGACAGACAGAGTTAAGAGTTTTAGCCATGAATTCCATTTTAGAATTATCTTTTAACTGATATGTTTTGATTGGTAATGATATAGACTTTTGTCTACATGTAATATAGATAAATATAAAGAGAAATATACATAGAAATATAAATTTATAAATATAGAATATAGATAAAAATAGATTTATAGATATAGAATATATATACATAAATATAAATATGCACACATCTATACACATGTTTATTTATTCACATGTACATGTGTGTATATTACATATTATAGAGATATATGCATGCACACACACATACATGTATTCACATACTTGCCATGTACTATGGTGATATAATATGGAATGGAGTTGAATAAAAGATGGGATTATTTGGTGAATTTACACTGTAATGCCAAACTGGATAACACAAATATCTCTCCATCAATCAACTTTTCTTTCCTGCACCCTCCAAAGAATCATCATAGCCTGGTTCATTGAAAAGAATACTGGAGTGCTAAATATCACCAGGCCTGAGTGAGCCTTATTCCCTGCTCTTTAAAAAGGGGGAGTGGGTTTAGATGACCTATAAGTTCCCTTCAAGTTTGAGCAATAGTAATAGCTACTATAACCTTGGCTCACATCTATGAAGCAGATTTATAAAATAAGGCCCAAATTCCAAATAATTCTGCACTCAGAAGGGTAGTTAGGAAATGACTTGTACATATGTCCCTATTAAGAGAATACAACTTAGGGGCAGCTAGATGGCACAGTGGATAGATCACTGGCCCTGGATTCAGGAGTACCTGAGTTCAAATCCGGCCTCAGACACAACACTTACTAGCTGTGTGACCCTGGGCAAGTCACTTAACCCCAATTGCCTTACTAAAAAAAAAAAAAAAAAAGAGAATACAACTTTCTTGCAGTGGGATGGAGATTGAACTCTTATCCCTGTTTTAGGAAAGGGACCTCTCTCCTGTATGACTTTCTTGCACCCTTATATCACTAAAAGGAACCCCAGGCAGCATAAGGACCAGTTTATGGGGAAAAAAATTATCCAGCCAAGCTATACTTTAATGGCACGAATTTAAGAAAAAACCAAAACAGAAGTAAGTCTGGGACAGTTCCTCTCAGTTTTTCTCAGCACTCCTAGTACTGTGGAAAGGGCACATGATAAAACACCTATAGTCACATATCCCTCCCACCCTGTCCACTTCAATAGTTGTTATGGGCCTGGGGTACCTCAGAAGTTTTCTAGGGGAAAGCAGGGAACCTCCTCCTTGAGAAGCTAAACCAAAGGACAGACACATCTAAAGAGATAAGAGGCATCTGATCTGGACTGAGTTAACTCCTGGACTATCACCCTTCTTTCCAGTCTCCCTCACCCCATGGGAAAATAATCCTACTAGGTGTGGTTCCTGCCTGAGTAGCACCTAGGGTACAGATAACTCCAGGAGTTAGAACTAGCTCCCCTCATTCCAGCTTCCCCCACCCACAAAGGGAACTTTCCACAGTCAGATGATAACCTCATTGGCCCCTCCACCATCTGTCCTCTATAAAAGCATTTGCCTTTCTTTTGCTTGAGGAGATAGATATCTCAGAGAACCAGGTCTCTGAAACTATCTCTCCATGAAAGAAGCATGACTTCTCTCTTGGTTTCCTTTCTCTAGTGCCTAAACAAAATATTATTTTGTTCTAATTGGATTTGTGTGTGAGAGGGTGTAATTCTTTAAAGAGGAATTCCTAAGGACCCCAACACTCCCACAAATTTCCTCTGTAACATATTGACAATTTCTCAGAGTATTAAATAAGAGAACTGCAGAAGAGGCAGATTCCCAGTGCTTTCCTTGTTGCACTGTTACCATGGGATGACTGCCATCTCATTTTCCTTGAGAGTCCTAAACTTCCTCCATTGCTGTGTGCAACAATTTCTGCTACCCAACCTCCTCAAAGGCTGATCTTGGGTTGGTGTCTTTGTTACCAAAACTGGGAAGAATTAAAAATCCCAAAGTGTTTTGTGGCCAGCCAATCCCTTCTCAGGGGAGGCTGCACTATCTTTTATATAGCTAGTTTGTGAAATTGCTTTATATGTGTTAATTCATTTGATCTTATGAACTTTGTTTTTCATCATTTAAATATAAAGCAAAAGAAAAATTACAATGAATTCCCATCTAATGATTACTAAAGGAGAACTATGTCATAGTTCTCCAAATTAGTAGAATATATACAATTCACATGTATTTTTTAAAAAATGACAGCAATGAAAAGGTACTAGAGGCCTATAATAGATTCTGTGTCCCTGACCTTATGTAGGCTAATATTCAAAATAATGTGCTTCTCCCATGATCAGTACAGTATCTTAAACATAGTGCTTAATAAATACTTGCCGTTAAATTGAATTCTTTGTACTCGCTATTCCTGTTTTGTGGTAGGATGAGGTGGCAACATTTTGATGGAGGAAATTGAGATTTGAAGATGACATTTTGGGGATAATTATACTTAGATATGAACCAAATTAATTATCAATTTATAATAAATTATCATTGTGATTTAGAAGAAGAAAGGCACTGATGGTCCTGTTGAGGAAAGAACAAGATCATAGATAACAAAATACTAAATTCTACTATACTAACAATAAATGCAAAGCAGTTTTAGAGAACAGAGAGGTTTCTAGTGACCTTTTCTTGCTAGATTGCACCTCAGAAATGTGAAGTTAGTTGTGACATTAGAAAAAGTTGGGGTCAGAGTATAGATTCCCAAAGGGGTAAAAGGAATCATCAAATGCAGGGGTTCTAAACCTGGGGTCTACAGTTTTAATATATTCATTTTTTACTGTTTTTACATATATATATATACACACACACACATTTGTAGACAGAGAGAGAGAGAAGGAAATGGAGACAGAATTGTAATCATTTAGTTGGTTTCTTACAAAATTTTATATATTTTATTTTCTACACTTAAAAATATTATTCTGAAAAGAGGCCCACAGGATTTAGGACACAGCCAAAGGGGTTAATGATGCAGAAAACTTTTAAAATTCTAATATAATAGGATGCTGATAGTCCAAATACCTTGCTCTAACAGTTAGTAATTGAGAATTCAAAATGTGATATAGCATATAAAAACCAATTAAAAAAAACCTCAGCCATATATAATGATTTGAGCATGGTAGGCTGTCAATGATTTGTTGACTGAATAAATGAGGGGAAAAAAACTGAAATGCATTTCTCAATCAATCAATATGCATTTCTTAAATGCCTACTATGAACTAGGTAGGCTCTGTGGTAGGTACTGGGGATACTAGTAAAAAGAAGAAAACAATCCCTACTCTGAGGGAACTTACATTTCCCTAAATGTAAATAATTACAGAGTAATTTAATACACAGGAACATTGATACGCAGGAAAGTGGAGAATCAGGAAATTTTTCATGTGTTGCTTGAGCTGCATATTGAAGAGAATGAGAGGTTGAGATGTAAAGGAATGGAGGTGCACAATGAAATGCTGTGTGTGGACAGAAGAGAAAGGTCCAATTTGGCTGCATCACAAGCGGGTGGGGAAAAGAGTAATACACAATATGGCTAGAAAGATGTGTTCATTGCATTCAGGTTATGAAAAGTTTTACAAGTTGAACAGAGTTTGTTTTTTATTCCACAGGGAATAGGGAGCCACTAGACTTTATCAAGTAGGGGAGTGACATGCTCAAATGTACTCTTAAGGAAAATCATTTTTGCTGCTGTGTCAAAGATAAGGTGAAGTACAGAGAAATGTGAGGTAGAAAGACCAATTAGAAGTCCATTGTAATAATCTGGGTAAGAGGTAATTAGGATTTCAACTAAGGTGACTTTGTGAAGGCTCCGGGGAGGGGGATATTTTGGAGGTAGAAAACTAGATTTGGGGTTCTGATTGGATATATGAGGTGAATAAGAGGGAGGAACTGATGATAACACTAATGTTACAAACCTGGGAGACTAGAAGAATGCCTTGGACAGAAATAGAGAATGACCACATTAGAAATAGGGCTATTGTGGAGAAAGCACCAGCCCTGGATTCAGGAGGACCTGAGTTCAAATCTGGACCCAGACACTTAACACTTACTAGTTGTGTGACCCTGGGCAAGTCACTTAACCCTCACTGCCCTGACCAAAAAAGAAGATATCAAGAAATAGGGCTATTACTTGACCTATCTGTGGACTTTAATCCAGTATATTCACAAATGAATACCAGTTTGTCTTCTCAGCAATACAATGATCCAAGATAATTCCAAAGGACTTGTGATGGAAAATGGTCCCTACATCCTGAAAAAAGAATTGTGGAATCTGGGTATAGATTGGACCATACTATTTCTACTTTTTTGTTGTTGTTTTTTTCCCTTTTTTGAGGTTCTTCCCTTTTGTTCTGATTCTTCTTTCACAACATGACTAATGCAGAAATAGGTTTAATGTGATTGTACATATATAACCTATATCAGATTGCTTGCTGTCTTTGGGAGGCAGGAGGTAAAGGAGGGAAGGAGAAAAGTTTGGAACTAGAAATCTTATAAAAACAAATGTTGAAAACCATCTTTACATGTAACTGGAAAATAATAAAATACTTTTATGATCTTAAAAAAATTTGGTTGGCAATAGGGTAAAAAAATGCCAGTTTTCTTAAGGTATTAATGAGTGCTTCATTGAAAAAACAAGTGAGATTGAAAAACAGTAGGGAGCATATTTGGTTGGTAATGAGAGCAAGAGAAGAATTAACTGTGTTACAAAAATAATCAGTGCATTTTTGTAATGCACACTTTACACTCAGCTTCATTGACTACATCAAGCACCTTTGACTAAAGTGTTTCCATTAAGGACAGATAAATCTGGAAAGATGAATGACAGTTTGAAGAGTCATTGGTTATACATAAGTCATAATCAATCAATGAACAAATCAATCAATAAGCAATAAAATAAATGAATGTGTGAATAAAAATAATATACTCATAGATAGGAGTTATGCATAACAAAGAATTATAAAAATCACAAGCTGAATGCAAATATGTGGTGTCTTAAAAGTAAGTTGGATGTCAAAATGAGATTAAATATGTAGAAATGATATATTAACTCTTCCATTACACTTGAAATTGGTCACTCTTACCTGAGTCTGGTGCTTAATTCTAATGTCTCTAATATAAGTGAACCTGCTTTCAATCTAGGGATACCATTTCAGAGAAATCCCAGGTCCTAGACACCCTCCACCAATGTGTATTTTCAATTTTAATATTATTAAAGAATTATTGATAATTATGTGGGGCACAGAGAGGTTGGGTAATTTGTCCTAGTCACACAGCTAATATGTGTACTAAGGAAGCCAGACTGGAATGTAGGCTGCATCTCTAGGTGAATTCATAGTTTAGGACCAAACCAAATCTAAAATAGAATTTAGTAAACAAAATCATATTCTAAGTAAAGCCAAAAATGCTATGCATGTGTGTGACAAAAGTCTACTGATAAATTAAGACTGTTTGGTGAACATAAGGCAGAGAGATGTTTATAATCCGTGGTCAATAATATTAAAGGTTACACAAAGAATAGTGTTCAAATGTTCCAGTTTCCAATGAAGACAGAACAAGATGAAATGGGTTTAAATGGCATCAAGGAGAAAGGGGGGTTAAAAATGAGAAAACCCTCCTTGACAGTGAGGGATTGTTATAATGCTAAAATGGATGAGTGGGAAATATCTGGAAATATGCTTCCCTAGAGATCTTTGAAAATAGAATAGTTGCCTCTTGGTCCCCAATGGTTTTGCTGCTGTCCTGTCCTGAGGCAAAGGAATAGAGTAGATGACCTTAGAAAGTTTCTTCCAGACTTTTGAAATTGTGATTATTATAAAGCCTGTGCAAATTGTACCAGACTATCCACAGCTATGAAGAAATAATTTTATTTGGGATGGAGAAGTGAGATGAAAATTTGTTTTCTTATTTAATAAATTGTACCTTTTTCATTATATTTATCTTGGGGCCCAAGGACAAACATGCAAATAGCCAATAGTCTTCCTTTATATCTTGAATCAAGTCACTTATAACTTTGATATATGTATATATATGTATATATATATATATACATACACACATACACATATGTGTATGTATATACACTCATACATTATACACATATAGATGTATATATGCATATATATCGTATGCATGTATGTGTATATCTATCTATCTATCTGTCTGTCTGTCTATCTATCTATCTATCTATCTATCTATCTATCTATCTATCTATCTATCTATCTATCTATCTATCTATCTAATCTGAACCTGGGTTTCTCATCCTTGCTTTCACCCTCCCTGAATTTTTGAGATTTGATCTTTGGAAAAGAGTTCAAGGCATTACATGAGGAAAATGTGGTTGACTTAGATTTGGGGTATCTTAACCTTTTTTGTGTCATGGACCCCTTTGGCAATCTGGTGAAGCCTAAGAAACCCTTTTTGAAATAGTGTTTTTAAAAGTATAAAATAAAAGCCATAAGATTACAAAGGAAACCCATTTTGCTGAAATACAATTATCCAAATATTAAAATTTTAAAATCAGAAGTTCATTGACCCCATCTTAAGAATTCCTGTCTTGGACAATCAAAAAATATATAGTGGATGCAAAGTGCTATGTAAAATAAAAGGCATTTGTTATTATTTAGTTAAAACTATAGTCTGATGACCAAATAATAGAGGTTTGAGTATTTGATTTTTACTCTTTTCCATTAAGAAGAAAGGTGATACAACAGGTCATAATGGATATAATATGGAGTCTGAACATCAGTTCAAATAAGTAATCTGTCACTTCTTACCTTGAGTTTGGGCATCATTTACATTCTATGGACCTTGGTTTCTTCATGTATAAAATGATGGCATTGGACTAAGATGATTTCATAGTTACCTACCAATGCTAAATCTGTAACACTAGGAAAAAACCAAGTATTTTATAAAAAGAAAGTGTTTTGTTATCATTGGTGTTTATTTGTTTTGATGTTGCTTTAAAAAGTAGCAACATTACTGTGGATATGGAAGAAAAAATATCTCTTTGTATGCTCAAATTTGATATAAATCGTTTAACAGAGGTCAGAGTAGATTTGAGGAATAGGCATCTATATTCTATTGATCATTGAAAAAGCTCAGGGTTGCTTAGCTGCAAAACAATAAACCAAATTTTTGTTGGTGATTTATTTTATTTTGCTAATATAGGTTTTGGATATATAATTTTAATAAAAGGCTACTTTAGCTTCATCACATCCCAAAATTTTGGTATGTTCTTTTGTGATTATCAATGCCTTTAACATTTTTATTTCTATGATTTGTTCTTTTATGCACCCATTATTTAGGGTTTCATTTTTAATTTTCCATTTAGGTCTATGAATTTTTTTGTGTTTTCTGGGCTAATTACTGTTTTCATTTCATTATGGTCTAAAAAGATGTATTTAATATTTCTGCCTTTCTATATTTATTTACAATTTCTCTGTATTCTTACATATGATCATTTTTATAAAAGTTACATATGACATTGAAAAATCTGCCTAGTCTTCTGTGGTCTTTTTAAGAAGATGCTGTAAGTCTGTTCGCCCTAACTTTGTTAACAATTTGTTCAATTCTATCTTTTCCTCTTTTTTAACCTTTTCCTTTTGTCCAACTTTGAGAGAGGGACAAATTTCCTACTAATTATTGTGTTAATATTTATGTATTCTTGCAATTTAGTTAATTATTCTTTTATGAATTTAGATACAAATTTAGATGTATTTGGAATATGTGAATTTAATATTTATGTTGATTTGTTTTCTATGCTTCCTTTTAGCACAACATAATTTCTGTGTTTATTTCTATATTGTGAACTTTTGGTTTTGCTTTGTTTGTTTGTAATTTCTGCTTTTTTTTATTCACTCGATGCACAGTAAACTTTGTTCCATCTCCTAATTTTATTCTATGAATGTTGTTTTGCTTTTTTTCAGTGTGTTTCTTATAAGCAATAGATCATGGGCTTTTATTTTCTTATCAATCTGTCATTCCCTTTCATTTTTATTTGATTATTTAAACCATTCATATTTAAAGTTATGAGAAGTTAATATTTTCCCACATTTATATGTCTATTTTTTAAATTAGGGTTTTGTTTTACTTCCTCTTTTAAAACAATATTTTATCCCCATAATTATTTTTGCTTAAGTTCCCTCAAGGCAACCCTGTTCCCACAGACTTTGTTCTTCTTACCTCTAACCCTGTGACCATGTTGTTGTTGTTGTTTGGTCACCCTTTTTTCTGCCTTCGGAGTTTTACTTAACTTATTGATTCCATTTTTTTCTTTCTTTTTTTATTTAGTAATCTATAGTCCCCTTCTTTTTTCCTTCTCAGCTAAATGGCTAGTTCAAGATCTTTTGTCTCCAACTTCTTTGTTCATTTTCTGTGTTTTTTTCTTAAAAAGACATTTCTTTACCTTGTTGTCTTCTTCACTTCTTTTCCCTTGCGGTCTATTCTAAACTTTATTTTTTTGACTCATTGTCTTTATACATATTTTGTTAGTCTATATGTTCCTTGTGGAATGAAAGCTTCTACAATACCAAATTTGAGTTCTGCATTCTAAATCTAATGTTTTATTTTAGACTCCTAAGATTAAAGAACAAAAATCAGACCTTGCTTCCAGTATTGACTCATGAGTCTTGGCTTCTTCCAGTAGTCTTCACCTCTTACCCTTTAAAAACACTAACAACAACAACAACAACCACCCCCACATGCACACACAAAACTTCTGGGAATTGTGTATCTTTCACATCTCAGATCAACATTTAAAAACTTTTCCTCTAGTCTCTGTCAGGCTCTCATTAAAATGTGAATAAATTTAATAAACACACAACTGCACTAAGTATGAATTTACCTCATTTGCGTGCTCCTTGTTAGTACAAAGTAGTCAATGTATTTAAACTGCTGTCTGCCCTCAATTTGTATTTGGATGTAAGTGAGGCTCATCTAGAGAGGCAGCCTGGCTTATTGACTAGAGAGATGACCTAGGAATCAGAAAGGCCTGTGTTCAAATTCTGCTTTTGCTGCATAATGACTGTATAATTCTCAAGAAGTCACTTAACCTCTTTGTGTCCTAAGCCAGGGATTCTTAATGTGGGGGTTTATGAATTTATTTTATTTTATTTCTTAGTATTTAAAAAAATAATTCAGTATAATTGGTTTCCTTTGCAATATATTGTTTGTTCTTCAGTCATTTTTTCAGTTGTGTCTGGCTCTTCGTGATCTCATTGGGAGTTTTCTTGGCAAAAATACTGTCTTCCAGTTCATTTTACAGATGAGGAAACTGAGTCAAACAGAGTTAAGTGACTTACCCAGAGTCACACAGATAATAAATGTCTGAGTCCATATTTGAACTCATGAAGATGAGTCTTCCTGAGTCCAGGATTAGCATTTTATACACTGGGGCATCTATTACTACCTCACAGTGTTGTTGTGAAGATCAAATGAGATATTAATGGTAAAAACTACTTAGCACAATGGCTGGTACATAATAGGTGATGTAGAAATGCTTATTCCCTTCCCTATTTTATGCATTTAAAGCCATTATTTTGAGAAGTGTCCCATAGACTTCACCATACTGGCAGAAGGGTCCATAACACCCAAAAAGGTAAGAATCCTTGCTGTAGGTAATTCTCTAAAACTACAAATTACAGAGAAAGTACTAATCTGTTTTGGTCAAGAAAGTACTTCAAAAGGAACTACCTGTATGTGTGTGTGTGTGTGTGTGTGTGTGTGTGTGTGTGTGTGAGAGAGAGAGAGAGAGAGAGAGAGAGAGAGAGAGAGAGAGAGAGAGAGTGATAGGGGAAATATAAGTGAAGCCCATTGGAAATGTGACTGAAAATAGAGACAAGGCACACTCAGGCCATTTGGTCCATTCCCCTGCTTTTAGGTGGACTTCACTGAAAGCATTTCGGAGGGAGGCATTAAGCATTTGTAGTACCTTAAGGAAGGAATTTTTTTCTATTAAAAAAAGACAGAAAATAGATTCATGAAAGGGAGGAGTTATTATATTGGGGAAAATGTATTACTTTTAACTGAACAGAGATCCTATTGAAATAACTTTTGCCTGTACAATATTCATTTTCTAATTGACTTTGGAGTCAAGCTGACTCAGCCTAGAGTCTTGCCTCAGACCCATACTGAACTCTGTCTTCATGAAAAATTTTAAGAGTAGTTATAAAGAAGCTGTTGATCTATAAGGCTGAAAGGAATTTCATAGATCTAGACAATATAAATGGGTATCATTCATACACACACACATACACACATTCACAAATACACATATAGCAAGTATGTATTATGTATGTGTCATACTCATATGTAAAACATATGTCTATATCTGTTCATATGCATAAAATAAATGTATGTATTGCAAGAGGCCAATGTCTACCCTATTCTATAAGGGTCAAAATTTCCTGGACAGCTTCACTTTTTTTAAGGAAAGGGAATGAATCATGCAGATACCTTTAGAATACATATTCTAAAATTTTATATTGTCCAGGAAATAAGGATAAGATAGTTTTAAAAAATAAAATGTAGTCTCTTTGTGTGTATGTAGCTGAGGGGTGGGAGTGATTGTGTTTAATATTATAAGGAATCTCATAATAGTCATATAATAGAATGTTCTACAAGGTAAATAAACATTTCAAATGTGTATCAGTTCACTAAACCACATATGAAGAGTAAGTTGCAGAATATGTTTTCAGCAATTGTATGTTAATAGTAATGTTCACCGCACTGTTAATACAGATTCATTGAAAATGCTTTCTGGGTGAATATCCCATTAAATCCAGTTTCAATAGAGTCACGCTGAAAGATTCTGTACTCTGATATGAGGTGGCACACTTGGGTGTGCGCTACAGATAATGTCTAAGGCACAAAAGCTGAACAGTGCGTAGATTGCCAAATTCCTATTTGTCCTTCACATGAAGCCCATATTGACTGCTTCAAAAACTCTTTGTATGAGCCATTATTTTCAAATTGTTTCCCAACTTATACCACAATTGAAAATTGGACAGCTTTTCAATTGTTCTTGTATTCCAATTGATTACCAATACAGTTTTTCAGAATTAAGAATATTGTTCTATTCTCTTCCCGGGCATCATGTTGACTCTGTGCAGTATTCATTTGAATATTGCAGTACAGTTGGGGTCTGACTCCAGCGTTAAGATAACACATGAGGAAATCAATTAGATTTATTATCTCTTCTCTTGACTCTACAGTATGTTTCAATGTGAAAAGACAACCCCTACACATAACGTTGCCTTCGCTTCAAGGACTTGTCCGATTAGCATCCAGACATGGTTTTTGCTGCCACAGACAACGGGCTCAAGGTTTCATATTTCTGCTCTAGGAAAAGGCAATTGTTATGAGCTGGTGACACATGTTTTCTAAATAAGGGTATACGAACACCACTGGGATGGATAGCAAGCCAACAAATATTTATTCAAGACTTCTTATATTCAAGGCACCTCACTAGGTGCCGTAAGGGACATGAAGGGGAATATTTTGTATCTCATAATTTGAGTAACTCAGAAATTGCTCTGAAAGTGGAATAAATAGCAGACATTTGGGATGCTAGGGTTTGGGGGCTTGGGGAGTCACTTAACATTTCTAAAGCTCTTCTAAAAATGTTTTCAAAGTACTTTAAAAATCATTCAATAACCCTCTCAGCAGTTTGTATGTACGAATAGTAGCCACAGTTTATTGTTGGGGCAATTGAAGAACGGAGATTAAGTGCCTTTCTCAAGGTCACACAGCAATACAGATGCAAAGCGGTGCCTGCTACTTTTAAGTTTCCTGCTCTTAGTTCTGTGTTTAATCAACTGAACTACCTTGAAATAGTTTCTCTGTGTGTGCGTGCATGTGTGTGTGTGCATGTGTGTACAGAGTCTCATTTTCTAGGAAAGGATTGGCTGTGCTTTGTTAACTGGTTGTTTATGATATAATTAACTGATATAAAACTGCTGGGGTTCAGACTGAAATAATATAACTGGGTTTCCACTATAGGCTTAATGCTGCTTATGTAAAAATGATTTTAACTTCTCTTATTATTTTATTAAAGAACAGAGTGGTCTATTTTGAAATAGCTCCACTTAAAGAGCAAAGTATTTTTAAATAATGGGGAATATTGTTGATTTATGAAAATATTTGCCCAGCATTCCCCTACCCTTCATTTCTTCATGACCCATAACTATTCAGTTCTTCATGATCAAACTGGGTTTTTTTTAAACTATTAATATTTCATGGAATAATGGACTATCAGAGCTAGAAGGGACTTTAGAAATAATTTAGACCAAACTATTTATTTTATAGATGAGGAAACTGATACCATGCATAATACTCTTGCTGCTTTTCCTGGTATTTAAATATAACATCAATGATCCTGCTATCCATGTGTGTTGTGTGGTAAAAAAAAAAATCAGTTTTTGATTAGTAATAAATATGCAAGAAGAAAATCTTCCATAAGCAGCTAGGTGCTGAAGTGGATAGACCATTGGACCTGGAGTCAGGAGGACCTGAGTTCAAATCCAGATTTCAAATTTATTAGCTGCGTGACAACCAGCCATTCATTTAAATCTGTCTGTCTCAATTAGTCCATTTGTAATATGGATATAAGAATAGCACCTACCTTCCAGAGTTGTTGTGAGGATCAAATGAGATAATAATTGCAAAGCACTTTGCAAACTGTGAAATGTATGATAAACATGTACTATCTATGCCATAAAGTATATAAATATATGCTCTATAAATGCTCCCTCTTATTAAGTGTCTTTTGGCTTTTGGCTATATCATTGTTTATAATATCTTTCCCAATGTTGCAGTTCTCCTCCATGTTCTCCACAACCCTTTTACTCAAACAACACTCAACATTTATTTAGTCATGATAACAGATTCAGAGGTGGAAGCGTTCTAAAAGATCATCTAGTTCAATACCCTTATTGTACAGACAAAGAAACTGAGCTTTAGAGAAGTTAAGTTAAGTGGTTTTCCCAAGGTCACACAGGTAATAAGTAGCAGAACTGGGATTTGACCCAGGCCATCTGGCTGCAAATTGAACAATCTTTGCGATGTGCCACACTGTGATTTTCAAGAAGCTTTAAACTCTATGTTGTCTTATTTAACTCTGACAACAACTTTCTAGGTAGGCAGAGAAAGCTTCATTTTATAGATTAAGAATCTTGGACTCAGAAGTTAAGTAGTCTGCAGCAGGAAATAGAGTTGATAAATGGAAGAACTGGTACCAAAATTCAGCTTTTCAATTTCTAGATCATTATCCTTTCAACAATACACTGTTTGGGGGGGTTTCGTTTTTTGTTTTGTTGGGTGGGGCAATGAGGGTTAAGTGACTTGCCCAAGGTCACACAGCTAGTATCAAGTGTCTGAGGTCAGATTTGAACTCAGGTCCTCCTGAATCCAGGGCCAGTGCTTTATCCACTACGCCACCTAGCTGCCCCCTCCATGACACACTGTTACTGCACAGTCATATCCCACCCAAAGGAGGACTAATATCTGTAAATGATTAGGCAAATGATGGCACTGGGGAAAAGGTATTCCCACCTGGAAAGATAAATGGAGCAAGATCCAAAGTGGGTTCAACCAAGCACAAACCATAAGGCCAAGAAAGGATAGTACCAGAGGTTCTTTAGGGTGATGAAATACAGGGGATGAGATGAGCAGGAAAACTGGTTGACAAAATGGAAATTAAAGCCGGGAGTCTAAGAACTTTATTCAAATCAACATACCCATTGCTTCTGCAAAGGAAATGACAGTGGACTTCCCTATTATTTCACTCCATCTCCATGGTAAGCAAATATGAGTAGTAAGTAACATGTTATAGATACAAAATTGGAGCTTGCTCAGAGTTTGAGATACAATTGGTAAAGCCATATACAAAGCAATTACAACTGAAGTCAAGAGAATAGAAAGTGTCTCCTATCACCAAATATAGAGATCCAGTACAAGTATTAATGTAAGAGGCACAAAGAACCGATGAAATTTTGCGAAGGAGGGAGTAGGCAATAGTACCATAGTCCACAAAAATGTCTAGAAGAATTGAGGAATGAGTAATATAATATATTTTTTATTTTATTTTGTTTGGTTTTGGTTTTGGTTTTGGGTTTGTTTTTTTTTTGGCAGGGCAATGAGGGTTAAGTGACCTGCCCAAGGTTACACAGCTAGTAAGTGTCAAATGTCTGAGACCAGATTAGAACTCAAGTCCTCCTGAATCCAGGGACGGTGCTTTATGCACTGCATCACCTAGCTTCCCCTGTAATATAATATTTTTAAGGAGAACTAAGAAAAATATTCTTATATGTTTCATTTTCCCAAATTGATATAATTTTAGACAATATTTTGGAATCATATCAGATAAGAATTGTGTTTCAGTAAATCAACAGAAAAACAAAAATGTAACTTGTTGACTGATAATGCTGGAAATCCTATCTAAGGTGTAAAAATGTGAAGATACATTTCTGAATCATTAGTCATGCTGAGTATAATTAATTCCCTAACACCACAGGAAGATTCTACTCAGTTTATACTTTGTATGCACCCAGCTATTTTCATGTTTGTCTCTTCCTTTAGAATATAAGGTTCTTGAGGCCAGGGATTATGTTTACCTTTCTTTGAATCTTCAGTGCAAAGCACAGTGCCAAGCACAAAGTAAGGGCTTAATGCATGCTTGTTGACTGACTGGCTCTTTCTGACATAGTTCCTTCCAATTCAGAAATATTGTAGCAAGGTCAGAGGCTCCAGTACCTCATCTAAAGTCTAAGGACTCAGAGGCTTCCATGCAATTCAGAACCCTCATGTTAAATGTCTATTGTTGTACTAGATGCTGGTCATACAAACAATAACTCAGTAATTACTTCAGAAGAGGAGAGACAATATTTGAAGAGTGAGGGATAGCTAAAAAAATGCATAGAGCTGAGAGACGAAGCATCTTTTTTTGTCTTCTTTCTGGAACAACACAGAGGCCAGTATCACTGGTTTACAGAGTGTGTGAGAAAGTCTATTACTGTATTACTTAGAGGTAATTACTCAATTATTTTTTTTAATTCAGATTTCAGCTTTGACTCACAAAAATTTTGAGACAATATTACAAAGAGGGTCAAAAATTAAATTTGAAAAGGAGATGTGACTTTTAAGCAATTTGTCATAATAGATAGAGCAGTTTTTTAGATCCTAACTCTGTCATCATGTGTGCTAACTTTCCACTTCCCAGGTTTATATCATTTACGTATTTGATATTCATATTATCTATGCCTTTGTTCAAGTCACTGATAAAAATGTGAAAGGGCAAAGCCATTGACCAGCCTCTGGGATGCTTTATTGGAGACCTTTTTCTAAGCCCACACCAAGCCACTAATGACTATTCTTTGGGTTAAGCCATTCAACCACTTCTGACCTATACTGCTATCCAGTCCAATTCCCCTCTTTACTATTACCTAACTGTAATGTTGCCTCATCTAATTCTTTCTATTTTTCCATAGGAGTGACATGAAAAAATATTTTCAAATGATTTGTTAAATGTTAATTAAATGATATCTACAGCATTCCCTTGACCTTAAGGTCTAGTAAATGTGTCAAAAAAGAAAAAATGAATTGAAATTAGTTTGGCAAGGTCTTTCACTGATGAAATCATTCTGGGCCTTTATGATCACTTCTTCCTTTTCCTTATGCTAATGGCCCCATCCCTTTAATATGTTCTATTTTCCCCTAGCAAAGTTAAACTCATTGGCTTATAGTTTGCATATTCTACTCTCTCCCTTAAAAAAAAGTCTGGATATTTTCTACCTCTGTAAAACCTCTCTCGTTCTCCATAATCTTTTATTTTTTTTTAATTTTTTTTTTTAGTGAGGCAATTGGGGTTAAATGACTTGCTCAGGGTCACACAGCTAGTAAGTGTCAAGTATCTGAGGCCAGATTTGAACTCAGGTACTCCTGACTCCAGGGCCAGTGCTCTATCCACTGTGCCACCTAGCTGCCCCTCTCCATAATCTTTTAAAGATCACTGACAGTCAATCAGTAATCACATCTACAATTTGTTTCAATACCCTGGTATAAAATGAGTTTGAACCAGGCAACTTGAAAGGCAGCTATGTGTTCTCATCCCCCTGCTTACCCTGAACTTAAATTCTCCATTAACTGTTTTTATTTTGTCCTTTCCAGTCCAGAGATCATTATCCATGTTGAGTAAAAAAAGAAATGTAAGTGTTAAGCAGTTCTGCCTTCTCTCAGTCTTTTTTGGGGGGGGGGGCAGGGCAATGAGGGTTAAGTGACTTGCCCAGTGTCACAGAGCTAGTAAGTGTCAAGTGTCTAAGACTGGATTTGAACTCAGGTCCTCCTGAATCTAGGGCCGGTGCTTTATTCATTGCACCACCTAACTGCCCCCCCCCAGTCATTTTTTACCACTATCTCATTCAAAAGAATTTAAGGTCCTTATGAGAAGGAACATACTTTTGTCTTTATATTCCCAGCACCTAACATAATTCCCTAAAATGTGAATAAAAAAATGATCTGTGATTTCATAAACATGTAGGAACTCCCTCCACCATGGTAGACTGCAACCTCTCAATGACATAGTGGATAAATCTTAGAATTGCCTAGAGCACTTAGAGATTGAGTGGCCTATCCAACACCTCATAGCTAGTAGATATCTGAGGAAGTATTTGAACAAAAGTCTTCCTGGTTTCAGATCCAGTTTTCTATTTTATTGCTCTACCTCCACTAAATAAATAGCTAAAAGATATTTCCCTGATGGAATTGAATCTAAGACCCTGTATCTTCTTTGATATGCCTTTTTCTCTCCCACATAACTTTAAAATAACCTTGAAAGGGGGCACAGGGTGGGGGTGGGGTTCCTTAACATTCTTTGCCAGTTTCAGTCCTTTCTGAACTTTAATGCTCCTATCATTGTTCTTATGAAACCATACTACGCTTTCTACCCTCTCTTCTATCTTCTGTATAAGTTTATGAGAATAAGTACTCTATTAATTCACCTTGCTCTCTTTTTTTTTTTTTGAAAAAGGCTTCTTTTCATTGGAATTTTCCCTTGATGTCTTCAGAATTTCATTCATGAGAACTTCCCATGCCTCCTGAAATGACTTGTCCCAACAGAATTTTAGCCCATGGGGTCCTACTATCTTTTCTCCAAAGCCTTTAAATCTACTCTCCTCAAATCCAGTGTACATTCATGGCAGACTATGTCTAACTTTCTTCTACTTCTCTATAATAGATGCCAAAATGGAGTAGTCATTTCCTGCTTCTTGTTAAGAATAACTGTCATGCCTCCATGATAGATTTGTGAGAGAAAGTGTAGTGTAGAAGAGAGAGCCCAGATTTGGAGTCAAAGGACATAGGGTCATGGCCCAGCTCTGCCAGTTGTCTGTGTCATGTTGAACAAGTCATTTGATCTCTATGGACCTCTGTTCCTCATCTATAAAATTAAGAGTTTGGGCAAAATGATTTCTAAGATGTTGAACTCTAAATTCTATTATCTGCATTTTCCTAAATCCTCATTTATTTGTCTTAACCACCTGTCTAGGTGGTCTGTAGTAAATTCCAATGATAATATTGCTTCTGGGTCTCTCTTCCTTGATTTTTTTTTTTTTTTAGTGAGGCAATTGGGATTAAGTGACTTGCCCAGGGTCACACAGTGTTAAGTGTCTGAGGCCGGATTTGAACCCAGGTACTCCTGACTCCAGGGCGGGTGCTCTATCCACTGCACCACCTAGCTGCCCCTCTCTTCCTTGATCTTGACCCCAATGACTAAATACTATACTTCTCCCCTTCTAGTTACTAGATTTGCTCACATGGCTTTATCTTCTTAATATAAAATGCTATGTCACCATCTTTTTGTAATGAATGAATATAAAACACATTTATAAAGGTGATAGTCCCTGTGCTAAGTTTGGTGGATTCAAATCCAAAAAGAAAGATCATTCCTGCCCTCATAGAGTTTAAATTATAACAACAGAAAACAAGATAAACAAGGGAGTGGTGACCAGGCAGGGGTGTTTTGGACAAGAAAGTCACAGAGAGGGTGAGTGTAGCCTGACACAATTGACTGCCACATCTTTTCCAGGAATAATAGTGTTGATTCTAATAATGGTAGTGATGATTTGTAGTGAAAGGCGAGAAGGGGAAATGGGTGGGGGGAAGCATATGTAGGAAGCAGCATGGCATCAAGATGGCGGGAGAGAATTACCTCGGTCAGTCTGTACTAATTTATCCTATTACCTTTCAGTAAGGTGTAACCTTCCTGAGACAGTAATAGGGTTGTTGTGGTTGTTAGTAGTTTCAGTCCTGTTTTACTCTTTGGGGTAGCCTTGGTAAAGATACTGCAGTAGTTTTCCATTTCCTTCTCCAGCTCGTTTTACAGATGAGAAAGCTGAGGCAGACAAGATTAAGTGATTTGCCCAGGACCACACATCTAGTAAGTGTCTGAGGCCAGATTTGAACTCAGGACAAGCACAGTTCCACCTAGCTGCCCTGGTCTATCTCTAGTCTTCTTCTCTCTATAATGCCACATCCTTCAACTTCCTGAAAAGACTTGCTGTCTTTCTGAATAGAATTTTAGAACTGGAAGGTACCATAGATATGTGATGAAATAATGGGATTTAGCAGATACTCAAAGACCCACCTGGAGATTAATCTATACTGATTGAATCAAGTCAGAGTGATTGACTGCTGATTAAGCCTACTTCAAGTTAACTGGATTGTAATCATACCTGGCTAGCCCTTAAGAAGGTGCTGTTCTCAGAAGCTAGACTGTGAACTCAACTTGAGAACACCTTCAAAGCCAATGGATTTGGAGGACAGCAACCAATCACCTTGAAGGTGTGTGTAAGGACCGCCTCTGTTCCAGACCTATAAAAAGCTTCCACAATCCGCTTGTTGGGGAGTTCCTGATTAAAGCAGGCTCTTGGAGGAGGACTTGAGGAAGAACCCAACCAGGCTGGAACTCTAGGCTAGGTAGGACTTCTTTTTCTTAACTTTCTGAACTCCTTGTAAATATCTGTATGCTTTAATAAATGTTTAATGCCCAAAGACTGGTACTGAAGCTTTTTAATTTAAGGCGATCACACAATATAGATTTTAAACATCACAGATATCATCTATCTCCACTGCCATCTAAAAGATGAAACTTCTCTAATATATCCTTAGAAGGTAGTCATTCAGTCTCTATTTGAAGATGTCCAGTTAAAGAGAACTCATTATATATCCAGGTAGTTCTTTCTATTTTGAGATACTTCTAATTGTTAGGAATCTTTCTACGGAGCTAAAATCTTCCTCTCTGTAACTTTCACCTACTGATTCTCATTCTAAACTCTTGAAATAAAGCAGAATAAATGTCATCCCTTTTCCATGTGAAGTTATCATAGCCATATGATGAAGGTGGTTATCAGTCTCATTAATAAACAAACAAGTGCATTTCTAGAAATTTGGCCCTTTTGCCATAATACCTCCAGGATACAAATAATTTCAATTCAATCAGCTATCTGGAGTGCATCTGTATCCTGCTAGGCATTCTTGGAGATAGAAAGATAATGACACCTAGTTCCTGTCCATTCTTATGGAATATACATTCAAGTCAGGGAGATATGCCACATACACCATCATAATACAGAATGTGAGAGGTACAAAGAATGTAGTGTCTGACTTCCAGAGAAATCAAAGGACTGGTTTTTTGTTTTTTCCTGTACAATAAAAGTCTCTAAATGATAACCATAACACCAGGACAATGATGATCATCCATTATCAGTACATCATGCCAGAACTAAGCAATTATGAAAACATTTATCAATATTTAGGCTATTTCTCATTTTTCCCCTCTGAACTGGCCTTTCAAAAATGTCGACCATTCTCAGGAAATAAAGAGTAGATGTACTGAAACAAATGCATCAAGGGAAAAAATGGGAATATTTTGGCCTAACACAAGTAAGCAAGTGAGCAGTAAACAGTGCCTTGATCAAAATTCAAGTCAAGTACTATCAAATCTGTTTCCTTGAGGAATTTTTGTCATTGGTGTAAATGAACTATTAAAAATAAAGTTATATACCTCTAACAAACAAAATGTGACATAGATGATATTGGTTGGTAGAGTATTATTATTGGTCTTTTAAAAATTTGAATTGATGGGAAGGGAGTCTATTTGTAAACTTTAAAGAAACAATCTCAACCATTATCTTTGATATTTAAATCTTCAACAAGTAGTACCAAAAATCAAAACTATTTTAAAGTATTTTCATATCTATAATTTTTTTAAATCCCTAACTATAAAGATCTTTATATTCATTTACTACAGAATAAGGACTGGGAGTAAACCTGTGATTTCAGTGGTATAGAGATTGCCCATGTAACAAAATCCCATCCATCATTAGTGCAATTCAGCATAGTCTCTACAACTTGTATTCTTAAAGTCACCTACAACATTTAGAGGATAAAAGGAATAATAATAAACACTAATATTTGTATTTTAAGGTTGGTTAAGGATTTTACAAATACTATCTCATCTTATCTTCACAATAACCCTGTGGTTTAGGTGCTACTATTACCCCCATTTCAAAGTTCAGGAAATTGAGGCTGAGAGCAGCTATGTCACTTGCCCAGGGTCATATAGCTACTGTGTGAGGAGGAGTTTGAACTTAGGGTTTCCCCATACTAGGTTTACTGCTTTATCTTCTGTGACACCTAACTGCCTCATGACTTGCCCAAGATCACACAGCCAGTGTGTATAAGAGACAGAGCTTAAACCCAGGTCTTCCTAGCGCCCAGGCCAGCTCTCTTTCTATTATACACAATGCCCCTCTCTTTAATTGCAATAATTATGATTACTTTATGACTATCAAATATTAATAAATCTGGTCCCTATAACCAAAATAAAGCAAAGAATTAAGGGTAATCAAAACATATATAGCTAAGACAAAAGGTAGCTTATTATGGAGGATCAAAATTTTTAAAAATAAGGGAGAAAAATGAATTTATTCAGATGTATAGATAGCAGATTGGATCTGGAGTGTCCAAGATTTAAATTCAACCTTAGACACTTACTAGCTATGCCATCCTGGACAAATCACTTAACCGCTTTCTTCCTCAGTTTTCTTATCTGTAAAATAGTACCACTTACCTACCAGAGAGCCTGTGAGGATAAAATGAGATACAATTTGTAGAGCATTTTTTAACCTTGAAGTTCTTTGTAAATGCTAATTATTATTATTTTTATTATTATTCAGGACCCTAGGATGTTGGCTATTGTAAGGAGATACACCTTTAAAGTATAATGATTAACTCAGTGTATATAATTAAAGTATGTAAATGCAGAAATATGTTTAATGTGAATGTACATGTATAACCTATATCAGATTGCTTTCCATCTTGGGGAGGGGGGAGGGAAGGGAGGGTGGGAGAAAAATTTGGAACTAAAAATCCTATGAAAACAGATGTTGAAAACTATCCTTACATGTAATTGGAAAATAATAAAATACTTTTATTTTAAAATAATTAAAATATGCAATTAAATAAGTAAACAATAAAATAAACGAATGAATGAATGAATAAATAAACGCATGAATGAACAAACATAAATAAACAGATGAATGATATAATTAAATCAGTGATGGTGATTTTACTACAGTCTAGATTTAAGTAATGTTGGTAACCTGAATTCTTCCAGTAATGTTTTTGTTAAAGGCCAAGGGAAAAGTAGGAGGAACCTTGTTTCAAAGGGATCCAATAATTTTTTTTTTCAAACCCACACCAAGTATTTGATGACTAGTGAAGAAACAGAGTGGATAGCTAGGTAGTACAATGGATACAATGCTGGGCCTGAAGTCAGGAAGACCTGGGTTCAAGTCAGACCTTAGGCACTTACTAACTGTGTGACTCTGGGCAAGTTGCTTAACCCTTTTTGCCTCAGTTTTCTCATTTGTAAAATGAGCTAGAGAAGGAAATGGCAAACCACTCTAGTTTCTATGCCAAAAAAACCTCACACAACTGAAAAATGACTAAACAACAACAAAAGAAACAGAAAGGTACAGTAGAAAAGACTGAGTTTGTAATCAGAGGACCACAGTTCAAGTCCTACCTTGACTACTGACAACCTGTGTGACCTTCGGTCCCTCCCACCTAATTTCCTCAGATGTAAAATGAGGGGATTTGACTAGATGACCTCTAAGGTTTCTTTCAGCTCCAAATTTATAAAACTAGAAATTGCAAGTGGCCTAAACAGCAAGGAAGGCATTCATTTATTACCTTCCTTTTTCAGCAATAAAGCAAACATCTTTGTCCCTAGGAAAAAAAAAAAAAATAAGGCACTTAAGGGGGCCTGTCTGGTAAATAGATTCCAAATGGCAACAACTGGTTACATGAGTAAATCTCAGATAACAGAGTTGTTGTATTTTGGGTTTTTTTAGTTTCTCTGTGATCTAGACTGCAATCTGTTTTGTCTGTTGCTGCTGACAGTAACAAAAGGAACCCAGCCTGGTGAGATTGATTGGTACCTCCAACTTTGCCGTTCCCTTACAGAATGGTTGCTTTCTTCCCTCCCCCTTCTTTTCCCTTTTTCTTTCTCTCTTTCGTTTTTTTTCTTTGCCTAATGATGTTACATTTGTCCTGCAGATGATGTAGAGCATGCTGCCCAGGATGAACAGCCCTGCTCTGCTCACTCCTTTCTTGGCAAGCACTCACACTTACACCAGCCCTCCTCGGCACCATTAATATTATATATAGATACCCTTGTCACAGATTTACATTCAGTGATCCGAAATCGGGACAGGAAGGGGGAAGTGTGCTGGTGAGGAGGGGGTGGAGGAAAGCGGGCTGATTTATAGAGGGGAATGTTGGAGAATAAAAAGGAGGTGATCAAATTTATATTAATGCCCTGACCTATATTCTTAAAACTGCTTTTCATTCATTTTTGCCCGGAGCATTTTGCTGCCTGTAGGGGGAAAAAATTAAACACCATGGTGCCTTAGTATTTATTTATCCTCCTTATTTGCTGGAAAATCATTGGTGCCATCATCATTTTGTCTGCTTATAAGCATGAGATATAGAGATGGATTACAGAGATAGACTGATAAGAGGTATATCTATCTATCCTCGTGAAGGCATGTGCTAGATGGGGACGTGCTAGAGTTGGGATGAAACTGCCTGAGACACAGCCTTGCTCAATTCTGTTTGCTCCTGGTTTTATACAGTCTGTTTTATCTATATCTCAGTATGACCTTTTGGTTGGCAAAAAGGATCTTGGTATCTCAAAATGAAGCTTTGCCGGAAGGCGAGCTATCCCAGTGTGGGGACCAATTTTTAATTGGGGAGTGTTAGCTAAGTGGCTTGCCGCAATATTGGGGCAAGGAAGGAGACCAGTAGCCTCCTTCAAAACAGAACAGGATTTATTTTAACAACAACGAACTTAAAACAAAAACACAAACAGGATCAGTAGGATCAAGGGAAAGGAAATAAAATGGGGAAAGGGAAATTATAATACCTGAAAAAGTACCACCGCCCAGGAATCAGCTGAGAATACGCAGCAGAACGCCAGTCGTTCCATGTCCAGCTAGAATGCCCAATTCTCCTCCCCCAATCCCAGAAAAACCCCACACAGCCCCAGCCAATGGGATAGCTGCTCTGACAGTCACATGACTGCCCTCACTAGGCTTCCAATCATTATAATTTTGCCAGGCCCATGTAGGCACTGGCTAGTGGTGATGATGTGAGGTGCCAGCGCCATGGCAACGGCTACAACCAGTGGGTGGAGCACCCTGCGGTTTGCGGAACCCCAGGCCAGTGCTCGAAGAGGCCTAAAAACCTCAAATAACAATTAATTCTTTACACCAGGTATGGAGAGGAAATGTGTATACTCATAAATCTTCAAAGCTTGTCATCAATATTCTGAATTCCATGTCCTCCAGCCCTGTCCCCCTCAATTTTCTTTCTTTTTTTTGGTGGGGCAATGAGGGTTAAGTGACTTGCCCAAAGTCACACAGCTAGTACATGTCAAGTTTCTGAGGCCAGATTTGAACTCAGGTCCTCCTGAATCCAGGGCTGGTGCTTTATCCACTGTACCACCTAACTACCCCTGCCCCCCTCAAACAATTCAAAACTTAAAAGATCTATAGGTTTCTTGTTGGGTATATTTTTATATTTGTAAGTGAAGAAACACAAATCATAGAGATCTTAGAGGCCATCTAGTTCACTCCCCTCATTTTACAAATGAGGAACTAAGTCTAAGTGAGGTTAAGTTTTGACTCAGGGCCATTTGGCTGTTAAGTGTCTGAGGTGGGATTTGAACACAGCTCTTCCTGATTCCAAGTTTACTGCTTTGTTTTTGTTTTTGTTTTTTTTTGCAGGGCAATGGGGGTCAAGTGACTTGCCCAGGGTCACACAGCTAGTAAGTGTCAAGTGTCTGAGGCCATATTTGAACTCAGGTACTCCTGAATCCAGGGCTGGTGCTTTATCCATTGCACCACCTAGCTGCCCCTCTTTTTTTGTTGTTGTTTTTGTTTTCGTTTTTTCAAGTTTACTGCTTTGTCCAATGTATCATGTAGCTTCTCAACATTCTCATCCCAGTTGAGGGTGTCAGGCAGATTTGAATGTAGGTACAGTTTTGCAATCTTTAAAGAACTACATAAATGTGAGCTATTTTTAAAAAGCAGCTAGGCAGCTCAGTGGATAGAATGCAGGCTTGAAGACTCATCTTCATGAGTTCAAATCTGATCTCAGACACTTACTAGCTTTGTGACCAGAGGCAAGTCATGTAACCTTATTTGTCTCAGTTTCCTCATCTGTAAAATGAGCTAGAGAAGGAAATGGCAACCGCTCCAGTATGTTTGTCATGAAAATCCCAATAATAGGATCACAAAGAGCAGGAAACAACTGAAGAACAACAAAATCTGCATGCATTTTAAGTAGTGAGTCTATTTTTGACACCATTTCTCATTTGTGAAAGTAATAGGTGCTGACTTCAAGACTCATTTCACCATCTTTCACCCAAAATCTTTCAATGTGGTGACTGGCAAACTTTTAGCTAAAATGGCAATACCCAGCATTGTAGGGGTTTTGAACTAAATGCCCAACACTGCCACCTGAAGATAGCAATTCTCAATCTCATTGAATTGTTATTTATTATTCAAAATTTTTCCTTAAAACCCACCTCAGGGAGGGGGGAGGACAGATAGGGAAGGAGGGATAAACATTGGAATCCAAAACTATAAATAAAAATGTTTATTACACTGAAAAAAACCCAACCACTGAGTTTGAAGAAAAACTGAAGCTTTCTTTCAATTCATCATAGTGTTTAAAGAAGTTCCCAACTCTAATTTCCAGAGGTGTTTGTAATATTAACTCCCCCAAAGAGTCTCTGTAAAACAGAAAGGTCAAACTTGGGCCTCTAGGCCTCAAGCAGATGGCAAAACTCCAGAGTAAAATATAATTGAGAAATGTTTTTGATAATAAACATTTTTATTTCAAGTTTTGGGTTCCAAATTCTATCCTTCCTTCCCTCCCTCCTCTCCCTTCCTATGAAGCAAAAAGCAGATATAGGTTATACATGTGCAATTATGTAACACATTATCATATTAGTAATTTTGTACAAGAAACCTTAAATAAAAGAAAAAGGTGAAAGTGAAAAACAACATGCTTCAGTTTGATCAATATTGGTTCTTTCTTTGGAAGTGGACAGTACTAGTCCTTTGAGATTGTCTTGGGTGATTGTATTGCTTAGAATAGTTAAGTCATTCACAGTTCTTCATCAAACAATATTGCTGTCACTGTGCACAACGTTCTCCTGGTTCTGTTTACTTCACTATACATCAGTTCATATAAGTCTTTCCAGGCCTTTCTGAAATTGCCCTACTTGTCATTTCTTATAGCACAATAATATTCCATCACAATCATATACCACAGCTTGTTTAGCCATTATCCAATCAATGAGCATTCCTTTGATTTCTAATTCTTGGCCACCACAAAAGAGCTGCTATAAATATTTTTGTACAAAAAGGTCTTTTTTTCTTTTGGGGGATGCCTTTGGAATATAAACCCAGCAGTGGTATTGCTGGATCAAAGGGTATGCACATTTTTTAGCCCTTTGGCCATAGTTCCAAATTGCTGTCTAGAATGGTTGGATTCATTCTCAACTCCACCAGTGGTGGACTAGCAAATTGAGAAATGTTTAACAAAGTAAATAAAAATACAATATAACATATAAAAAATAAAATTTAAAAATACAATACAACAATGTTAATATGTAATTTTCTAAGTAAATATGTGGCCCACAGGAATCTCTTTCAATTTGAATTTGATATCACTACAATAAAGAGTGAAAACTGAAGTGAAAAGAATTAATGATAAATTTACTAAAGTGACTGATGATAGGAGAGAATAGATAGTTGAGCTCCATACTTAGAATCCTATTATCATTTTAGTGCTTCAAGTTTCCCCTTTTGAGTCATTTTTCAGGCACTTTTGACTCTTCATCACTTCATTTGTTTTGTTTTGTTTTTTGTCAGAGAAACTGGAGTGGTTTTTCATTTTTTTCTCAAGCTCATTTTAAGGATGAGGAAACTGAGCCAAACAGTTAAGTGACACGCCTAGGGTCATGCAACTAGTAAGTGTCCAAGCCCAGATTTGAACTCAGGAAGAGGAGTCTTCCTGATTCCAGTCCCTGCACTCTATCCATTTAATGCCATCCACAATCCATCCACACCTCCTCATATTGTATAGTTCCTCCTAGTGTTCTCCTATGCCTCTTTTCCAACAGTCTTCCCAAGGTCCATATCTTTACATGACCAACCTGCCTCCTTTTCTGATCATTACATTCCCTTAATTATATCTATGCCTATGCTACTTCTTGACATTTGAAATAAGCATTTAACTTTTCTGTGTATGCATCTTCATCCTAGCTATCAGAACCATTGAGGTCTATGAACCAAAAGGTGACATTACAAGGCAGAATCTGTTTTGTTACTGCTACTTTCTCTGTAATTGAAAACTGGATAGCAATGTAATGGGAGAGGTGCCATTCAATTCACACCAAGTTGTCCAGGTCTGATGAGTGTTCATTTGGAGTTCCCTGGGTGAGTCTAAAGGCAGGAGGATAATGACTCTGGTGTTCCAGTCAATGAGGCAGCTAGGTGGCTCAGTGATTAGAGCGATGGGCCTGAAGTCTCATCTTCCTGAACTCAAATCTGGCCTCAGACACTACCTGTATGACCCTGAACAAGTCACTTAAACCCTATTTGACTTTAATCCACTGGAGAAGAAAATGGCAAACTACTCCAGTATCTTTGCCAAGAAAACTTCCAAGAATAGTATTGGTATGCTTTGGTCCATGGGATCATGAAAAGTCAGAAACAATTGAACAATTGCACAATGACATCTGGTGAATATTTACACTTTTTTGCACATCAAATTTGTGGCCATCTTCTCTAATACAATTACTCTGTAATTCTTTTGCAAATTAAATCAATGTCTTCCTAAATGAGTGGGAAGAATCAAATCAATAATAATAGTCCACATTTACTTAGCACTTCAAGCTTTATAAAGTGCTTTATGAATGTTATTTCATTTAATCCTAACAACAATTATGCAGTCTTGGTGTCGTTACTATCCCCATTTTATATATAAGGAAACTGAGACAGAAAGAGGTTAAGTGACTTGTCCAGAATCACATAGCTAGTAAGTGTCTGAGGCCAGAATGAACTCAGCTCTTCTTGACTCCAAGTCCATTGCTCTATCCAGTGAGCAACCTAGCCTTTATTAAAAATTCACTACGAGCCAGGTATGGTGCTAAGTACTGGGGATACAGAGAAAGGCAACAAGATTTTTTCTTGCAAGGAACTCACATTCTAATGTGAGAGGTAACATGTAAACAAATATGTACATTTGAAATATATAGAGGGTAAACTGGAGGTGATTTCAGAGAGAAGGCATTACCACTTTTGGGGTCAGGGGTGGAAAAGACTTCTTCCAGAAGGTAGCAATTGAGGTGAATCTTGAAGGAAGCCAGGAAAACCGATTAGGACAGGGAAAATTGTTATTCCTTTACTTTCCATATAGTATTAAGATGTATTTTGTTTCTTTCTAAACATCTTAATGTTTGTATTATTGAAATTTACTGAATATTTCATTTCTTTCTATTTAAAAATGTTTTTGATATATTTTATTTTTATATAATGCTATCTTTCTTATGATTCCAAATTGCTATCTAAGATGGTTAGGCTGATTCCCAGATGAATTAACAATATATTACCATGTCTGTCTTTAAATAACCATTCTAGCATTATCTATGACAACTTAATAACTGTAATGTAAAACTTGGGTATTATTTTTTTCCATAAAAATATTTTATTATTTTCCAGTTACATGTAGAGATACTTTGCAACATTTGTTTTTATAAGATTTCTAGTTTCAATTTTTTCTCTCTCCTTCCCTCCCCCCTCCCCAAGACAGCTAGCAATCCGATATAGGTTATATATGTACAATCACATTAAACATATTTCTGCATTAGTTATGCTGTGCAAGAAGAATCAGAGCAAAAAGGAAAAACCTCAAAAAAGAAAATAAAAAAATAGAGATAGTATGGTTCAATTTTTAGCTAGATTCCATACTTCTTTTTTTTCTGGATTTGGAGAGCATTTTCCATCATGAGTCCTTTGGAACTATCTTGGACCACTGTATTGCTGGGAAGAATCTACTCCATCACAGTTGATCAACATACAATGCTGATGATACTGTGTATGATGTTCTTCTTGTTCTGCTCATCTTACTCATCATCAGTTCATGAAAGTCCTTTCAGGTTTCTCTGAAATCTGCCTGCTCATCATTTCTTACAACACAATAGTATTCCATTACATTCATATACCACAATTTGTTCAGCCATTCCCCAATTGATGGGAAGCCCCTCAATTTCCAATTCCTTGCCACCACAAAAAGAGCAGCTATAAATATTTTTGTACATGTGGCTCCTTTTCCCTTTTTTATGATCTCTTGGGGGAAAAGACCTAGTAGTGGTATTTCTGGGTCAAAGGGTATGCACAGCTTTATCGCCCTTTGGGAATAATCCCAAATTGCTCTCCAGAATGGTTGGATCAGTTCACAGCTCCACCAACAATGCATTAGTGTTCCAATTTTTCCACAGCTTCTCCAACATTTATTATTTTTCTTTCTTGTAATTTTAGCCAATCTGATAGGTGTCAGGTGGTACCTCAGAGTTGTTTTAATTTGCATCTCTCTAATCATTAGAGATTTAGAGCATTTTTTCATATGGGAATAGATAGCTTTGGTTTCTTCACCGGAAAACTGCCTGTTCATATCCTTTGACCATTTCTCAATTGGGGAATGACTTGGATTCTTAGAAATATGATTTAGTTCCCTATATATTTTAGAAATGACTACTTTGTCAGAAACACTGGCTACAAAAATTGTTTCCTAGCTTTCTGCCTCCCTTCTATATTTTGGATGCATTGCTTCTGTTTGTACAAAAACCTTTTAAGTTAATGAAATCAAAATCATCCATTTTGCATTTCATAATATTCTCTATCTCTTGTTTGGTCATAAACTGTTCTCCTTTCCATAAATCTGAGAGGTAAACCATTCCTTCCTCTTCTGTTTTACCTATGGTATCACCTTTTATGTCTAAATCATGTACCCATTTTGACCTTATCTTAGTATAATATGTAAGATGTTGGTCTATGCCTATTAGCCACCACAAAAGAGCTGCTATAAATATTTTTGTACAAAAAGGTCTTTTTCTCCTTTTTGAAATGTCTTTGGGATATAAACCTAGCAGTGGTATTGCTGGATCAAAGGGTATGCACAATTTTTTAGCCCTTTGGGCATAGTTTAAAATTGCTGTCCAGAATGGTTGGATTCGTTCACAACTCCACCAACAGTGGATTAGCAAATTGAGAAATGTTTAACAAAGTAAATTTTTCCCAGCAGTTTTTGTTGAATATTGAGTTCCAATCACAGAAGCTGGAGTCTTTGGGTTTATCAAACAGTAGATTACTAAAGTCATTTACTACTGTGTCTCCTGTGCCTAACCTATTCCATTGATCCACCACTCTATTTCTTAGCCAGTACCAAATAGTTTTGATGACTGCTGCTTTATAGTAAAGCTTCAGATTTGGTACAGCTTGCCCACCTTCCTGTCCATTTTTTTTCATTAGTTAACTTGGGTATTATTTTTTATTTTATCTTATTTTTTGCGGGGCAATGAGGGTTAAGTGACTTGCCCAGGGTCACACAGCTAGTAAGCATCAAGTGTCTCTGGTCAGATTTGAACTCAGTTCCTCCTGAATCCAAGGCTGGTGCTTTATCCACTGCACTGCCTCACTGCCCCATGACTTGGGTATTATTTTTATCGAATTTCTTATTATTGATTTGGAGCATTTTTTCAGAGTTGTTGGTAATTTGCATTGTTTCTTTTGAAAACTAGTTGTTCTTATCTTTTGACTAGTTATCAATTGGGAAATGGATCTAGGTCATATATTTGCATAATTTCACTATTGATTTTGGATGTCCAAAATTTTACAGAGCTATTTAAACAAAGTTTTTTTTTTCCCTTAAACTATCTTAAACTATCTTTCTTATTCTAGCTGCATTGATTTTGTTCACACAAAAGGTTTATGATTTTTTAAAAATAAAAATTGTCTGTTTTGTCCTTTGTAATCTCCTATAACCCTTGCTAGGTAATGAGTTCTCTTCCTAAACATAATTGTGAAATACACACTCTTTCATTTTTATCTTTTTAAAAATTATGACTTTTATCATTTGCATTACTAAGCAATTTATGATTTATCATACCATATAGGGTAAAATAATGATCTAAAGCTATCTTCCACAAAAGTACTTTCCAGTCTTCATTGTATTTTGTTGAATACGAAATCCTTCATTGAGGAGTTTGTGACCTTAGGTTTACTGAATTCTGAGCATTTAGAAGGAGGATTTGTAGTGTCACCCATTCTACTATACTACACTGTCTATGCTCATTACATGTGTAACCTTGAATAATTTACCTAATCTCCTTTGACCTCAATTTTCTCATCTATAAAATGAGAGGTTTGGATTACTTGATAACTTCTGAGGTCCAGTAAGCTCTAGGTCTATGATCTTCTGACGATAATCATGAATATGATCTCATACTAGCAAAAAAAAAAATAGAAAAGCAAGCCAATTAAATAGACTAGGTAGAAGCAAGAGAATACAGTAGCACAGTTCTATAGATATGTGTGGGTAGCTAGGTAGTTCAGTGGCCAGAGTACCAGGCCTGAAGTCAGGAAGACTCATCTTCCTGAGTTCAAATCCAACTTCAGACACTTATTAGCTATTTTAAGGCACTGTTTTGGCCCTGGGCAAGTCAATTAACCCTGTTTGCCTCAGTTTTCTTATCTGTAAAATGAGTTAGAGGAGATGGTAAACCTTAACTAGAAAACCCCAAATGGAGTCAGAAAGAGATGGACACAACTGAAATGACTCAACAACAACATAAATATGTGTGTATCTGCTTTATATTATAATTTGAGATCTAATTGTAATATGTTCCCTTCAATAATGTCTTAACAATTAGTTTGTTCCTCTGTATGAATTTTATTTTATTTTTTAAAAATTTTATTTTATTTTTTTGTGAGGAAATGAGGGTTAAGTGACCTGCCCAGGGTCACACAGCTAGTGTCAAGTGTCTGCATCTGGATTTGAACTCGGGTCCTCCTGAATCCAGGGCTGGCGCTTTATCCACTGTGTCACCTAGCTGCCCCTGTATGAATTTTATTAATTTGTTTAATTCTATAAAATAACCCCCTTGTTAATTTGGCATACGATTTAACATATAAATGAATTTAGATGGTAAATTTTTAAAATTATACAAGCATTTCTCTTTTTTTTCATTTCTTACTCATAAACTAAAAGCAGGCCACCATTTAATCTACCTTCCTTCAGTTATGTTAAAAATATTTTATAGTTGAATGTATACAAGTCTTGTTTGTTATTAGATAAATTATCCATGATTATGTAGTTATTTTGGGTGGAATGGACTTCCTTTCTATTATTTGTTTTCTTTTTTGATCTTGCTACTTTGCTTAAGGTGTTCTCAGGTCCTCCTGAATCCAGGGCTGGTGCTTTATCCACTGTGCCACCTAGCTGTCCCCAGGTGTTAATTATCTTGATTTGTTTCTTTGCTGATTCTTTGGGGTTTTCTAACTGCATTATCATATTGCCTATAAATAAGAATAATTTTGTGATTCATTCTTCTAATACATTTCTCTTGTTTTACTGCTACAGGGAGCACTTAAAATAGCTAATATGTATGTGTGTATGTGTGCATATATGTATATGTATATTGTGTGTATACATATGTGTTAACACTTTAAGGTTTACAAAGTACTTTACATATGTTATTTTATTTAATCCTCATAAAAACACTGCACTATTAGTATCCTCATTTTTCATATGAGGAAACTTATTCTTTTTTTTTGCTTTGAATAGAATTTTATTTTCCAAAATATATGTAAAAACAAATTTTAACATCAATTTTTTAAAACTTTGTGTTCCAACTTCTCTTCCTCCCTCCATTCCCACCCCCCACTCAACAAGAACTCAAGCAATTCAAAATAAGTTATACATGAGTAGTCATGGAAAAAGTCCCATATTAGCAAGTTGTGAGAGAAAATAGCCAAAACCCCCCACAAAACTTCAGATTAAGGAATTGTCAAAGAGGAAAAGAAAAAAAAATTAATGTGTTTCCATCTGTTTTCATATACTATCAGTTCTTTCTCTGCAGATGGGTTTATCAGAAAAACCTGGAAAGACCTATATGAACTGAAGGAGAGTGAAATGTACTGTATATAAAATAACAGCAATAGTGGGGGATGATCTGCTGAGAAGCATGTGGTTATTTTCAGCAAGGCAATGATCCGATATAACCTTGGAAGAAACTGATTCTGAAAGCAATTAAGCAACCTACCTAGGCTCACACAACTAGTAAGACTACTGTATTCCTTATTCTAACATCTACACTGCCACCTAGCTGCCTATGTCAAATAATAGCATAGAAAGGGGACATTAGCTATACCATTTAACTTATATATGGAAAATTCCCAGTTTTTCTCCAATGCAAATAGTACTGGCTCTAGGTTATATATATATATATATATGTGTGTGTGTATGTATATACATGTATATATATGTATACATGTATATATACATTTGATTACATTCAAGAAAGGACATACAATTCTTATATTAATTTGAACTTTTGACATAGAGTAAGAGGCAAAATGGCACAGTAGATAGTTGGTCTCACTTGAGTTTAATTAAGTCCTGTTGCTAGCATACCCTGGCTATATATCCCTGGGCAAGTCAATGAACTCTCAGTGTTCTAGGCAACTATCCTTATGTCTACTATCCCTCATGCCAATCTGTATTGACAGATGGAGTTTCCTCACAAGGAGTTTCCTATACCATGAAAATGTAGGGAGGGCTAGTTAAAACAAAACAAAACAACCCACAAATGATTAATTTTTGGAAGACTTTTCCTTCATCTATTGATATAATCATGTTTTGTGACTAATTTTGCTAATTCTTTTCCTGATGTTGAATTCTTTTTTATTGCTTTTTAAAATACAATTTGTTTATAATTTTTTTTTGGGGGGTGGGGAGCCAGCTAGGTGGAGCAGTGGATAGAGCACCAGCCCTGGATTCTGGAGGACCTGAGTTCAAATCTGGCCTCAGACACTTAACACTTACTAGCTGTGTGACCCTGGGCAAGTCACTTAACCCCAATTGCCTCACCCCCCCCTCAAAAAACACAAAAACCAAACAAAAAAAGAAATAGACTGGTATAATGGATTTTTTTTGTTGTTATATTGCTTTACTCTCATTGCTAAAATTATATTTTAAAAAGTGGCATTAATATTCTCCTATGATATTGGTCCATAATTCTCTTTCTTTACTATATCCTTCCCTGGTTTGGTTATCAAGAACATATTTGTCTCAGGAAAGGGATTTGTTAAAGTGTCTTAGTATTATCCAGAGTAATTTTAGTAAAATAGGCACTAATTGACCTTAAAATGTCTGGTAAAAGTCATTTAAAAATCTACCTTAACAAGGGTTTCCCTCCTTTTTGGTAGTTTTTAAAAAACAGATTAACCAATTACTCTTCCTGAGATTGGGGTTCCTTTTGGCCTATAAATCTTGTTTATCTGAATATTTTATAAATAATTATATTTCATATATCTCTTAAAATCACCATTCATTTTTCCCATCTAATTTTCCGCAAAATCTGCGGGGTTATATATTTTCTATATTGTTTAGGTTTCTGTTAGTTATATATACATATGAAAAAGGAATGTTAAAATCTCTCAAAATCATCGTAATTATAGACCAGAGTGATAACATTTGTTGGCACCTGAGTCAACTGCGATGTTGGCATGTACTGCTGGTGAAAAGCACAAAATGTACCATAAAATCAACTTTTGTCATTCATGGTAAAAAAAAAAAACACAATGCAATTAATAAAGATATTATTTCATTGTCTATGTTGCTTGTAAGCAAACTATGATTATTCATTTAATCTCTCCCAATATTGCCAATTTTAACTTTCTTATTTTAAATAATATTTTCAACTCTCCCTTTGGGGGAAACACCTGATATATAGTAGTTATTTCTCCCACTCATTTCAACTCATTATATATCTTTAAATTTAAATTTTATTTCTTATATACAGTACATTCCTAGATTTTATATTTTTTTATTCTGCCACTGTTTTTCATTTTATTGGGATACTTAATCTATCCAAATTTAAAACTATGACTGTCAAGTTTCTATTTTACTACAATAAGTTTTGTTGTATTCATTGATTTTTTTTCCTTTGTTAAATCGGTGTTTAGTCCCAGTGTTTTCTATTGCTTTCCCTAATTAGATCATGTCCTCCTCTCACATAATCTTTCTTCTCTTCTATTTACCCTTCTCCAAATGACTTTTGCTAAATTTTGTCTTTTTTCCCCATTCTTTCTTTTATTCATTATCTCCTTTCTCAATCTAGGTAAGAATACAGTAGCATAGATTTCTCTCTCCCCACTCTCATCATCAAATATCTTAGTCTGACTAACTTCACCTATAGAATCCCCCTCCAAGAAGTTTTAATTTAATCAATACTGCCTCTTTAGAAGATACTAGGGGGCGGCTAGGTGGTGCAGTGGATAAAGCACCAGCCCTGGATTCAGGAGTACCTGAGTTCAAATCTGGCCTCAGACACTTGACACTTACTAGCTGTGCAATCCTGGGCAAGTCACTTAACCCCCATTGCCCTGCAAAACAAAACAAAACAAAAGCAAAAAGATATTAAAGACTAACTTCCCATTCAAAGACTTTGAACTTACATATTCTTTCTTTATTCCTGATATGACCCTCAGATAAATTGGGGCATCTGGAAAACAAAAGTCCCTTCTATCAATCCCAAGTATAAAAGTAAGTCAAGTAAAAAAACATTGATTAAATGCTAGCCAGTCCTGTGCTAAGCACTGGGGAGTCAAGAAAGGCAAAAACAGCCTCTGCTCTAGCTAGCATATACATAGGTACTTTAAAGCTTTCAAGATGCTTTTTCAAATATTTCATCCTCACAACAACCTTGTAAGGTAGATACAATTATTATCCCCTTTTTACAGATGAGGAAACTGAAATAGGCAGACATTGAGCGAGTTTCCCAGAGTCACACAGCTAGTACCACAAGATGCACATAAATTGGTGATGAACTCAAAAAGAAGGCATTAATTTCTTTCTGTCCCTATTAAAAGAAGAAATATATTAAGGATAAAAATCCAGAATAATTACTAAGTAGGGAGTGCAGTTAGGAGGCTGTTATAATAGTTTAAGTGAAAAGGTAATGAGGACTTGAAATCAGGTGTGGTAGGAGTGAAAGACATACCATGGAGGAACCTTTAAATGACTCCCTATTATCTACACAGCAAAATTCAAACCCCTGAGTCTTGCATTTCAAGGTAGTTTACAACTTTGGATTCAAATGTACATATATGTGTTTATACATATATACATACATATGTGTATTCCTTGATCTGTTATATTGATGAGGGTGGGGGCAGTGTCTTAGATAAAACTTATACCTTCCCCAGTGCACAGCTCAATACTTTATAGATATGGTAGAGCTGAATTGAATTTGTGAGGTAATAATTGACTACACACGTGTGTGTGAGAGAAGAGAATATGATAAATGGAAATGTGAAAGTATTTTTTTCTTGCTAAGCTCACCTAAATGAATCCCATTTTAAAAAGCCAATGAAAAGAATTTGCAAATTAATAAAAATAAGGGCTGTAATTAGCCAATACCTACTAGCCTTTTTCAAATACTTTCCACTGGTCTATTAACAGGCTCCCTCCATGTACTTAATTTTGTTTTGTTTTAAATTAGTTAGTCAATGAATTAATTTTATAAGTATTTATTATTTCTCCTATCCATTGCCCCCCATTGACCAATTAAAAAATGAAAAATGACAAAAGTTGAGAACTATCTTTACATGTAATGGAAAAAATAAAATACCTCATACATAAAAAAAGAAAAAAAAAGAAAAATGAAACATACATGACAAATATACAGAATCCAGCAAATTCCCACATTGACCATATCTAACAATGCATGTCTCATTCTGCATTTTAAGTCCATTATGTCTCTGTCAAGAAATATGTAGCATGCTTCATCTTCAGTTCTTTGGATTCATGGTTTATTATTGCATTAATCAGTGTCCAAAAGTTTTTCAAAGTTGCTTTTGTCTATCATATTTTTGTTTAAATTGTTCTAGGCCTGCTCACTTTACTCTCTATCTTCACAGTTTCTTTTAAAACTGTCCATTTTTATAATTTCTTATGGCACAATAATTTTACATTACATTCATATATTATAATTTGTTTAGCCAGTCCCCAGAGGGCATTCTCTCAGTTTCCAGTTGACTGCTACTATGAAAATATTAGCTATAGATATTTTTATCTGATCTCTTTGGGATATGGGCCCAGTAGCTGTATAACTGGGTCAAATGGTAAAACTCAAAACTATTTTTCAGAATTTATTTATCTACTTATGGCTCCACCAAGAGTTGATTAGTGTGCCTTTTTTCCCATAGCTCCTCCAACATTTATAATTTTTCTTTTGTCATCTTTGCTAATCTTATGTGAACAAGTTGAAACCTCAGAGTTGCTTTAATTTACTTCTCCACTTTTCTTTTCTTTTCTTTTTTTTTTTTAGTAAGGCAATTGGGGTTAAGTGACTTGCCCAGGGTCACACAGCTAGTAAGTGTTAAGTGTCTGAGGCCAGATTTGAACTCAGGTACTCCTAACTCCAGGGCCAGTGCTCTATCCACTGCGCCACCTAACTGCCCCCAATTTCTCTACTTTTCAATAATATGAAGCATTTTAAATGGTTATTGATACCTTAGATTTATTCCTTTGAAAACTATCTCTTGATATCCTTTGATCATTTTTCTATTGGGGAATGACTCTTAGCCTTTGGAATTTGAATGAATTCCTTATATATCTTGTATATGAGACCCTTATCAGAAGAAATTACTGTAGATTTTCCCCCAGTTACTCTTTCCCTTTTCATTTTAAATGCATTAGATTTATCAGAAAAATATTTAAATTTTGTAGAATCAAAATAAAAAGAAAATAGACAGTCCTTTCCACTGCTTCACAATTTTACCCAATATTTTATCACTGCGCTCATTTCACACTACCTTAATAATGTGGTGGATCAGCTAGGTAGTACAATGGAAAACTCACCTTTGTGAGTTCAAATCCAGCTTCAGATCCTTACTAGCTGAATGACCTTGGGTGAATCATTTAACCCTGTTTGTCTCATCTGTAAAATGAGCTGGGTAAGGAAATGGCAAATGACTCCAATGTCTTTGGCAAGAAAACCCCAAATGGGGTCACAAAGAGTCAGACATGACTGGATATGATTGAACAACAAATAGTGTGATATCAAGGAAGACTAAAGCTACAAGCTATCAAAAAAGAAGACTATCAGATCCCTGCTGAATGTATTCAAGTTTGTCCATGAACATGTGAAATGTAACTCCATCTCTCTGACCAGATGTAGATCAAATGACAAAGATTCTCTTCCTTGATGATGTTAGCATAGTGACATTGCAATATTTTAATTATGTATTTCAAAGATATTATCTTCAGGAATCACCATTTCTTACTTGTAAGTAACTTGTTCATAAGCCTTTCATTCCTACAAAGCCAGTGACCGTTAAATTGTAAGATCTAAGGGTCATTTCAGGAAGTAGTCATCCACCTTTAATTTGAAAAAAAAACCAAAACATTCAGTTTAAAAATCAATAAAAACTAAATTCATCTGTACTTGTAGATGTCAGTTGATTGCTACTAATGAAATTAGACATACATTAATATTACATAAAATTGAGTTGAAGATCCCTATAAATGCATTTAATTTTCTCTAAAACATGCATGCTGATTGTATTATGAATCCAGCAATTTCAGATTAGGCAATTACACTGAATTGATTTCAATACCCAGAATTCTTACTGGCCAGTTCTTCCCTTGCCTATTTTATAGTTACCACTAACTCTAGTTCCATAGGTTTATTCATTTAATTCAAGATTGTTCATGCCTTGAAGCATAGAGGAATACAGGAAATATTTGAACCTCTGGCTGAGAAAAATATGGTATTTATAGTTTATTTGTTACTGTAAATAATTCTTACTTTGAGCAAAAAAATATTGTGTATCAATAGGAAAACAGATATTTTAACAAAATTTCTAAAATTTAATTTAAACTCATCCCTAATTATATCCTTGTATCTCAGTGTTCAAATTCTGATATGATATAACAATGAAATGATATTTATTCCAAATGCTTAGCTTTTCCAGAATCATATGCTAATGTGGAGGGCTGGCAGAAAGTTACAGGATACTTTCTGTATCTGACCTCTTAGAATGGGGCAGGAGGAGACTGTTCTTACCTTTTCCCCCATTTCAGGATCACCCACATAACTCTCAAAGGATAAGAAAAATCAAATCCAATTCAAATTTTTGGTCATTTAGTAAATTTCTGCTATTTACTCAATGCCCATGACAAAATCTTTCACTCTACTTCATCTATAAATGAAAATGGTTGTACTCTAGGTCTTACCATTGCCCATGAGTATTCAGCTTCTTCATGAATTCAAAATTCCCTTTATCTGAACATAATCATTTATCAATACACCTTTCTCTCTGTATTACAACATTAATCTCTGAAGAGAATGGAGTTGCCACTGGCCCTACCTCCTGCTTCCCCTCCTGGCAAGAATGAAAGTCTCCCTTGGAGAAGGGTGGGGGGAGGGGGCAGCTAGGTGGCGCAGTGGATAAAGCACTGGCCCTGGACTCAGGAGGACCTGAGTTCAAATCTGGCCTCTGACACTTGACAGTTACTAGCTGTGTGACCTTGGGCAAGTCATTTATCTGTCGTTGCCCTGCCTAAAAAAAAAAAAAGAAAAGAAAAGAAAAGAACCTTAGAGAAAGGTGGGGGGAGAAGAGGCTAGAGATGTCTATTCCACCTCCATTCAAGCCACACAATCACACTCCAATGCTATAATCATAGGGCCTTGCTACATCTCCGGCTTTGCCTCTGCACATAGGGTCATACTTCTAACCTCTTCTCTTCCCACCCTTCTCCAAGAGCAGCTTTCGTGTCTGCCAGAAGGAGAAGCAGGAGATTGAGGTCAGAGGTGACTTTGGGAGTACCTGACTAAAGTATATCTATCTGATCCCTTCAATATTATAGGGAATATATTTGGGTACAAACTAACTTTTTTTTTCAGGGCAATGAGGGTTAAGTGACTTGCTCAGGGTCACACAATTAGTAAATGTCAAGTGTCTGAGGCTGGATTTGAACTCAGATCCTCCTGAATTCAGGGCAGATGCTTTATCTACTGCACCATCTCGCCGCCCCCTACAAACTAACTTCTGATCACTTTGTCATTACTAGGGGAAATAGAAGTCCAGGCTTTATTTCCAAAGCTTGAATCCTTTCCCACCGATCACCAGTTGCACAATGAACATACATAATGCATAGTCTAGAAACTCATTTATCAGAATTGTGGCAAAACAAAAATCAGAATTGGCTACATAGAAGAATATATACCAGACATGGTACAATGAAGGAGTTCTTTCATGGGAAGATAACTCATTCCAACCAAAAGGGGGGGCAATGAGGAAGAGAAAGAAAGTTCTATATCTCACTTAAGGAAAAACTCCCTGAAGTCTCTGTTGTAGCAAAATAGGGATATGATAGAAACTACCAGTTCTTATGTCTTTCATCCCAGAGTCTTTTCATTCTGCAACGTGAAATGGGGTTAGGTTCTTCCACTTTCCCTCTCAAAGCTGAAAGCCAAGAAAATTGGAAGCCATTGACCCTTGAAGAATCCCAAAGAAGATTTGAAGTTAAGGAATCCTTAAGAGGACTGAAGAAGGCTGGAGTTCTCCTGCTCTCTCCAATTCTACCCTGTCCCTCACATATGACAGGACAGTCATCTCCACCAAGAAGGAGGGAGTCAGATCACATTTTCATATTACCTCCCAATTGTATTTTATATCTTGTATGTACCTAATGATTCTCGTGTTGTCTCCTCCATTCAAATGTAAGCTCGTTGAAGGCAGGAGATGTTTTCTGCCTTTCTTTTTAGCTTTCATTCTCAGTATAATGCCTAGCATCTAATAAGTGCTTAATAATTCCTTATTAACTGAAAGACTGGCTGACTCTGAGCAAGGTACTATGCTAAGCAATGGGATGGAAAGACAAAAGCACTCCTTGCCCTCAAGAAGGCTCGATTTGAGGAAGTAGCATACAAACAGATGAAGAAATACAATCTTGGTTACTCATGATTTGCAAAAAGCTTTAACTACCTTAGCTTATTCGATCTTTAAAACATCTTTGTGAAGTATGTCAAACATCTATCATTCTTTCCATTTTATAAATAAAGAAACTGAGACTAAGAGGTTGAATGACTTGTCCATGGTCACAGCAATAACAATAAAGGGAAGGTAGAAACGAGGGTCCCTCTTTGACTACAAGTACAGCATTCTTTTCCCATTACCATTCCTACGACCACTTTTGGTTTCTTCTAGGATGTAGTCATTTCCAAAGCCATAAACAGTCCTGGATTCTTTCAAGGAGAAATGATTCACAATGACATAACATACCTATTAAAAAAACTGTGACATTTTCTTGGGTGCTTGGCAAGACATACATTTCAAAGTTTGCTTGAGTGTAGCTATGATCTTTTAAGAAGTCTGGAGGAAGATTAACGTGTATTTGCTAAATATTTCTTATAAAATTAATTTTTCAATCGTGTTCTTTATATTGCTACAGTCTACATAACATGATTTAAAATTCTGGTCTCATGCGGCTAGTTCCAAAGTAGAGTTTTGATTAATCAGAGAATTGGTTTTAATCATTTGTTGCAAGGAATAATAAATGAGTGCAGCTGAGGACTCTGCAGCTGCCTCATGAGCTCTATTGGCCTCGCCCGGCTTCTCAGAATTTGACATACTGTACGCGCCGTGTTACTGTGTTCACCTAGTATTTAATTACAGGGAAGCTCAAGAATGAAAAGTAAAACAATGGTTTGGAAATGAGGAGTAGGAAAAAATACAAATTCAATTAACTTGCTAGTGTTCAGTCTAATGTAAAAAGAACAAAATGTAAAAATGGTGGCAAAATTCCAGAAGACAATTGTGTATCATTTTAGGATAACTGGGTCTTGAAATCAGAATCTAGACCCTGGGGATCTCCAAAACACATGGGATGCACCAAACTCATAAAACCAGCAGGCCCAACATCATTCTAGTTCTGATTTACATACAGGCATCTGCTATGTAAAACAAAGAGACTGTTCTATATAGAGCCTATAATTTAATTCAATCAGCATCTATTAGGTGCTTACCGTATGCAGAGCATTTTGCTGAGTGCTGAGAGAGAAACAGAACTTAGTTAAGATCCATTCTTCCTCATAAAACCTAGCACTTAAAACACAGGACCCCTTGTCGGATATCTTTGATGATTATTAGCATTAATGATAATAAATATTTATTAAGTTCAAAAATTTATTAAGGCAAGCTTGTTATTGCCTTCCCTCCCTAACTGCCTCACTTTTATTTTGTATTTATTCTGCATATATTTATACATGCTCATGCGGTTTCCCTGATAGAATGTAATCTCCCTGAGAGTAGGGATTATTTCATTTGTTCTTTATGGGGCTTCAGAGGCCATCCCATCTAAGCTTCTCATTTTACAGAGAAGTCTAATGGAGCTCCAGTCATTAACCCACCGTCATAAGAGGACCATGGCAGGTCTATAACCTGAACCCGGTTCCTCTGACTCCGAATCCAGCATTCTCTGAACTACCATTTCAATGAGATTATGCAACAATAAGAGTATTTCTGTACCTATGACCCTTTCCTTTATGATTCTTGCCCCCCAACCTCCACTTTGAGAAAGCAAGGAAGACAACATCCCTACTACAAACATGTGTAGTCAGGCAATACAAACTTTCTCATAAACCATGTCTAAAAACATATATCTCAGTCTGCATCCTAAGTACATCACCTCTCTATCAAGAGGTGGGTAGCATATTTCACCATGAGCCCTCAGGAATTATAATTGATCATTGTGTTGATCAGAGTTCCTAAGTTGTTTTTTTTAATATTTTGTTTTAATCAGCCAAGGCCTGTCTTTTCTCCATCCTACTCCAATATCACCTTCCTCCCCACTGGGAATACAAGAAAAAGTAAAACCCATTACAAACATGTATAGTCAATCAAAACAAATAAAAATATTTGTCTCATTTTGAATTCTGATATCTTCACTTTTCTATCAGGAAGTAGGAAACATCTTTTATCATTAGTCCTCTGGAATCCTGGTTGGTTGTTGTGCAGACAAGAGTTCAGCATAGGTGGCAGCTAAGTGGCACAGTGGATAAAGCACTGGCCCTGGATTCAGGAGGATCTGAGTTCAAATCCAGTCTCAGACACTTGACACTTGCTAGCTGTGTGACCCTGGGCAAGTCACTTAACCCTCATTCCCCTGCCCCCCCCCAAAATATTTCAGCATAATAGCATGCCATCAAATTTATATACCATAGCTTTTTCATCTATTCCCCAATTGCTGAGTATCCCCTTAGATTCTTACAATTTGCCACCTCAAAAAGTGCTAAAAATGTTTTTATACATTCTTAGGATTTGTTTTGCTTATGAAAGATTCTTCCTTTAATATAAATATAATTCCCCTCCCCCCTCATCTCCTTTTCCTTTCCTTCTTCCCTGTCAAGTGAATGCAAAGAGTCTCTATCACAATTTCACAATATGAGAAACAGTATAGCAAAGGAAAGGGAGAAAAGAACAAGCATTTATTTAGTGCTAACTATATACCTAGCACTGTGCTAAGCAATTTGCAAATATTATTTGATTTGATTTTCACAACAACCCTGGGAGGCAGGTGCTACTATGATCTTCATTTTTACAGTTGGAGAAACTGAGGCAAAGGTTAAGTGACTTGTCCAGGGTCACACTAACACTGTTTCTAAGGTTTGATTTGAACTCAGCTCTTCCTCATTCCAGGCCTAGCCAGCATTCTATCCATTAACCCACCTCACTGCATAGTGAATAGGGTTATGACCGACTTTGGAGTCGGTCAGACCTGAGCTCATATCCTGCCTCTAACATATGCTGGCTATGTGATGATGGTCATATCACTTAACTTCCAAGTGTTCTCAAGACACTTTCCAAAATAATCCCTTTAAGGTTACAGACAAGTTTCAAATTAAAAGTTTCATAAACTGGTCAATCTGCACTTGTAGGTGGAATTCTTTACTTGGGAGTCACCTAAAGCAATGAAATCACAGTTAGAAACAAGAAAATAAATGGGTAAGATATTGTGTTACATGTTGAGGATATAAGAAGAAAACTGGAAAAAAAAGTGACTAATAAGAGTTTATGGTGTCCTTGGAGATAAGGGAGGTCTAGGAAGGAAATACAACATATTCACAAATATAAGGAACAGGCCAATGGAATCCCAGTCCTGGGAGCATGTTCAGAGACCTCTGAGAACTTTTGGTGAGCCTACTTCCATGGATGCATAATAAAGATAGCTATTCTCTTATTCAAAGCACATGCAAATATTTTATGACTCTTTCCTATCTGTTTACTGTATAGTGAAGAGGAAGAGCCTTTTGATTCTCTGATGAACTGGAAATGAATGTGCAAACAAGAGACCCCCAAAATTGAACTATCTCATTCCTCCCTCTTCAACTGAGAAGGAAGAAAAACTGTGGGCCTCTGGATGAGAGAGGATTCTTGTTTCCTCTATCTTCTGTATCTGCCATGAAGATGCTGAGTACATGGACTCCTAGGCAAGCCTGTCCATCTGAAATTGGACCATCTCCTCTTCAAGTCTTCTTTTCTTTGATACAGAGCTCTGAGAGACACAGGGACTGGAGTCTATTCCAGCTTGTTAGCCACCGAGCCTAGTGAGGTGGACAGCTCTGAGAAGTGACCTTCAGGATCCAACCCCAACTATGAGCTAAGCTGGCAACAAAGAAGCAACTTCATCCATTGGATCCACTGGGAATGAATTTGGTGAGCCAAATGCTTTGCAGTAATAACTTTAAATTGGAGCCCACACTTCCTAGGGTCTGAATTGTTAGAGGGGATAGTGTCCTATCCCTTGCTCCTATCCCAGTCTGGTGAGATGTAGTTGAACTTCTATTCTTGCTGTATCTTCTCAGTAAATATCACTTTGTAAAAAGCTAATTGATGGTAATTGGTCAAATTGATAGTGGGGCACTAATCACTGGGTCATTGAATGACGTAGAAGAAATACTAACAGTTACTGGCAATTTATATTGAGGACAAAACACAGGAATAAGGGCTCAAGCTAATAGCTTTAGAATCCCTTTCCCTTCAAGGATATCCCCAGAACCCATAGTGGGAGATGGAACTTAGCCATCCCTCTTGGGAACTGATTCATCAGTGAGTGGCAGTTGGTATAAGAAACCCTTAGAGCTGATCAGTATTCCATACACGAAAGTAAATACAAGGTAATTAGAAGGGAATAAACACTAACAACTGAAAGGAATCAGGAAAGTCTTTTTTTTTTGAAATGGGAAGTAGAACCTGAGTGGAATCTTAAAGGATAGCTAAGTATTCTAAATGACAGTAAGAAAAAGTACACTCTTGATGCAGTGCCCCTCTTTCAATTTGACCAATTACCATCAATTAGATTTTTACAAAGGGATGTGTCCTGAGAAAATTTAACAAGAACAGAAGTTCAAGCTTATGCAAAGATACAAAAGTAGGAGATATGATCTTCAGGATTTTCACAGAATGGAGATCTGAATGTCAAAGTAAAGCTTTGAAACCAGTTATTGGTATGTTACCTCATGCTTTGGCATCACAGTAAAATTGATATGTTAACTCATATACACCAATGAAACCATCTTTTGAATGTTCTTTATAGTGAAGAGAAAAACCACGATGGTTCACTCCATCACTCCAAGATGAAAAAGAATGATTCAGAGGACTATAGTACATGAATAAATTCTCTATTCTGAAAAACTCAGAATTCCTTGGGAAAAAAAATGTTTACTTAGTTCAATCAAACAAACAAAAAGGCTGTTTCTCCCAAATAAATTTAAACTGTCAATTATTAGTGACTTGCCATAGAAAATGAATACCACCTGGTGGTATCTATCACACACCTTTTTGTAAAGAATTTTGTTTCCTCTGATGGTGCCCCAATCTATAGGGAAAAAAGGACAGGAAATCAATGTGGAGTAAAAAATGCAATAAAAAGTTGCCTTCATCTTAAGTGTGGTGTTTCTCTAATTTTAATCACTGCTGTCAATTGGCTTTTTACGATCTATGTCCATTGCCTGGATTATAATCAAGATCTCTTACTGTGCTCTAGGTTCTCACCATCTTCACTTGTATCATCCTCTAGAAAAATCTCCTTGCCTGATGTCCTACATTGTTCACAATTTCACTGGCTACCATGAAACCCCTTGTATCTAGCTTTCCAATAATGTCACTTAGCACTTAATGATAATAAGTGACAGTTATGACATATCCTAAGTACTTTATATATATTATCTCATTTGATCCTCATAGCAATCACAGCAAGGGAGGTGGTATTGGTATCTCTATTTTGCAAATAGGGAAACTGAGGTTCACTGAGACTACATGACGTGCCCTACAAGGTTACCAATTAGTGTTTGAGTAGTGATTTGAACCCTGAGTTTCCTAACTTGACTCCAGCACACTACCCACTTCAAAACATCAAATCCATGTAGATGGACTAGTTGTAAGGCACCAAAGCCAATCTACAGGCATACCTTGATGACATTGTGGGTTCAGTTCTACACCCTGCAATAAAGAAAATATCTCAATAAAGTGAATCACACAATTTTTTTTGGTTTCCCATATGCATATAAAAGCTATGTTTGCACTTACTGTATTCTATTAAGTATGCGATGGTATTATGTTTAAAAAATCCAACGTACATACCTTATTTAAAAAAAAAAAAACTTTGTGTCTAAAAAAATGCTTACCATTACCTGAGCCTCCAGTAAGTCACAATCTTTGCTGGTAGGGGGTCTTGCTTTGCTGTTGATGGCTGTTCACTGATCAGGTTGGTGGTTGCTGAAGTTTGGAGTGGTTGTGGCAATTTCTTAAAATAAGGCAACAATGAAGTTTGCCAAATGGATTAAGTATTCCTTTCTTTTGAACACTTAGAGGCCATTGTAAGGTTAATAACTGGTCTAATTTCAAGATTATTATGTCTTCAGGAATAGGGAAGCCCAAGGGGAAAGAGAGAGATAAGGAACTGCTGGTCAGTGGAACAATGAGAATACATGCAAAATTTATTAAGTTTGCCATCTTATATGGGCCTGGTTCATGGGTCCCCAAAACAATTATAATAGCAACACCAAAGACCATTGATCACAGAGCCCCATAACAGACATAATAATAATAAAAAAGTTTGAATATTGCAAGAATAACTAAAACGTGTTGCAAAGACACATCAGGAGCAAATGCTATTAGAAAAATTATACCGATTGACTTGTTTGACACAGGTTGCTACAAACCTTCAATTTGTGAAAAACACAAAATTTGTGAAGCCCAATAAAGTGAAAAGCAATAAAGTAAGGAATGTCTGTATCTCAGAGGATGCTCTCAAAGCTTTTCTCAGGTTGGCAGAAATGACTAGAGCTTGTATTCTATCATAACTTTTGAGAATCCAGTGACACCTGCATACCATGAGGCATCCGAGAAGGATTTTTCTGTAGAAGAAATTAATTATAGGAAAAACATTTCAGATTGGTCTTAAGGATTCTTTTGTCTATGCCTTCCTCCTCCTCCTGAATTTCTGAGTATGATCCCAAGACATGCAAGACATGCTTTTCTTGGATTTCTATCTTGAAAAGACTTTGACTTTCATTTAAGACCTGACTTCCCAAGATGTTATTTTAAGCTAAGTAGTATGGCATTTGTGTTGAAGGGATGGAAGTTGAGGGGAGGAGAGGAGGCACAGAGAAGTAAAGAGATGAATAGTAGATTCTAGAATGCTTATTGGGTTATTATATAGTTTGGGCAATCCAGAAAAAGATGATTGTGGACAGAACATTGATTTCTTGTACTTGAAATAAGGATTTCATTCACAAATTTTATTATAACTTAAAGTAGCAAAATCTTTAATATGAAAAGGTATGCTTCAGAGTTTCAGTAAAATGACTTCTGTCATATTACTGAATTAAGTAATGATACAGAGTATCAGATCTAGAATCAGGAAGGTTTGAGATCAAATCCATCCTTAAAAACTAACTAGCTGTGTGACCCTGAGCAAGTCACTTAACCTGTTTGGTTTAGTTTCCTCAAATGTAAAAAGTGAGATAATAATAGCACTTACTTCACAAGGCTGTTCAGTTGACCAAATAAAATGTTTGCAAAATGCTTAGAACAATGGCTGGCACTTAGTAGGCACTTAAACAATGCTTGTTCCCTTCTCTCCAGCAAAGTTGCAATTTTCTCACAGTTCTTCTTCAATAGAGGCAAAAAAGGTTCTCTGACTTTTGCCATCTATTCTCCCCAACTAGAAATTAAATTAAAAATGATGGGAAATACATTAAGAAGTACCTTCAGGGGCATATGCTTGGTATGGGTGAAGGGATGCCTCATTGTGGATCTTATTTAGAGAATGATATTTTTTGGAAATAATAATAAACAGTAGCCCTGTTTTAGAAATATATAGTAAAAAAAGAGTTAGCATAAATACATCATTTAGAAATGGAAAGGAAGCCATTGAAATTTCCCTAAGAAATCTAATTTTGCTTGAGGTTTTAGATGTGCTTCCTTTATTTTTTTTGAAAGGGGACTTAATGTGATCAAATTCAATCTTTAAAAGGTAAGTATATTTTATTCAAAAACATTTTTTTCAAATGTTCTGCTCAAAAAAACTCTCCTTTATGGAAAGGAGGGAGGCAGTTTAGCATAGTTGGGGTTAAGTGGAACCTATGGCTGTCTGTGTATTAGATTTGGAGAGTCTTGAGAAGACAAATGGCTAGCTCATCAGTAACCTTCAATGAGATTGATTCGCTCTGGAAGCCAGTGCATTTTGACAAACTTTTGGTTAAGGAACATGTCAGGAGAAAGTTCTATGTGACAAGCAGCAGGAGGCTTTCTTAATCACTGCTTTTTTTCTTTGGTTTTCAGAACCATGAATTGCTGAACTTATTTCTGATGTTCAGAATCAAAACAGTACCTCAAAGAAGGATGAATCTTTCCCAAAGTCCATTTCTGTCAGAACTTATGAATTCTTTTTCCTACTTCCCCAAATTATATTAGCAACATAGCAGGTAGTTAAATTAAGGAAAAACCCTTTTGAATAGGAGTTAACCACCAGTATATGTTTAAAAAATATGACTGGCCTCCAAAGTTTTAATCAAGAACCTTCCTAATCTCTCAGTGTGTTCCAACTTCACCAAGGTAACTCAGTCCTCTGCCTCTCCTTTTCTCCTCTCTGTCCTGTTTTCTCTCCTCCTTCTCCTCCACCCTAACTTTCCTCCCCTGTCCCTCACTTTGGAATGTTCAGTAAAGCCCATTAAGGAATGCTTAATCCAAGAGGGTCTAGATGATCAAGAAAAATTAAGCTCCTAATAACAGCAAAATCGAAAGAAATTTGGACAAAATGACTCTCTGCATCACAGATTTTGTTTACTAGTGGGTAATTAATTCTCCACATATGTTGGGAACATCTGTCGCAGTGACCTGCCATCGTATCTGCGAAATGACTGCTGTGCTGTTCCCCCGCAGGTCATTAGCAACACTCTGAAAGGAAGCTTCTTTCTCCTGCCCCCAGCCTGGGCAACTTTCTTTTAGCCATGTAGTTTCTCCATGTAAGCTCTTTGGCATGCTTGCCCTCTACCAATTCCGTACCCCCCCCCCATCCCCGGCATATTCTACCACCTCCTCTTTTAAAAGGCTATGGATTCTGAGCCAACAAAAGACATTACCTGGCCACTGGGACAGAATGGGAAATGACAATGGGATGGTGGGTGAGGAGTCCACAGATTTTTTGCAGATATTTACAGCTTTGCTTAAGCCTCTTTAAATCCCGTCAAGCATGGCTGAAATGAAATGCTTATAGATACTTCTAACTATGACTTCTATATCTAACTTGAGAAAAGCTGACCCCTTATATCCAGATATTTTGATGACTAAGGAGGTACTTTATATTTAGGAACAAAAGCAACCAAAATTGAAAGAAAGAAGAATAGTAATAAAAATCACTGAATTTAAAACAAATATAAAAGTGTTGCTCTTTCCAATAGCTACTCCATGGGTTGAGATTCAGTAACCAGAAAGCAGAAGGAAGACACACTTAAATATGAATATCCTCTACAACATAACAGTCATCCATCCTTTCCTCAAAAAACTCCATGGAAGTAAACTCTCCCTTCCAAGGCAGCCCACTCTACTTTTGGCCAGCTATAAAACTTGGAATTTTTCCTTAAATTGAACCTAACTTTAACTCATTACTTCAATTATTCCCTCTAAAATCAAGCCCAAAAGTCTATTCTCTTTCTTCATGACAGCCTTTTAAATGTTTGAAGCCAGCTCTCATGCACAGATTTCTTCTCTTCTTCAAGATAGCCATTGCAGTTCCTTGAACCAGTCCTCATATGTCAATACTTGAGGCTCCTCGTCATTCTGGATTATCTCCTTTAGATACTCTCCACCTTATCAATGTCCTTGCTAAAATGTGACAGTCAGAACAAAGTGTAATACCCTACATGTCCCATGGCTATAGTGGAGTACAATAATACTAAATCTAGAAGCTATAGTGTCCTGTATTAAACTTTCTGTTCACTGAAATCCTAGCAGTTTTTCATATGAGCCATTGTCCAGCTATGATTCTCTTATCTTGTCCTTGTAAAGTTGGGGTTTTTTGTAGCCCAAGTATAAGATCTTATAATTATCCCTATTGAATTTCAACTTAATGGATTTGGCTACGTGGATCTAGGCTGTTGTCTCCTATTATAGGAATGACCACTATAAATGTTACTAGGGCTGAAGAGCTTCCAAGTTGGAAGGTGGGGTAGAATTTTATTTTATTTCAATTTTACATCATCATTCAGTGGAAATTGTTAAATGATAGTTCATGACTTGAAAGAAATGGTTTAAGGGTATGGATCAACCATCCTTTGAAGTTTTAACTTTGAGCCATTCTGTTAGTTTGCCTCATTAACGTGTCAAAATGGTCCCTTAAAAATCTTCCTTTCCTAATAAGATAGGTTTCTCTCCTAAGAAAGTTTCCAGAAAACTCAAAGAAAAAGGGTGATATAAATACCTTGTTTAAGAAACCTACCTCCTTGTATCATTCACCATTTGTCCCTAGTTCTGTCCTTTTGAGCAGGCAATACAAATCTACAAATCTAATCTCTCCTATATGACATCAATTGAAATACTTCAAGATATTTAGCTAAGTCAGTGGTTCTTAACCTGGGTTCTATGAACTCTTTTAAAAATATTTTGATAACTCATTCAATATAATTGATTTCCTTTGTAATCCCATGTATTTGGGGATTATTAACAGAATTATTCTGGGAAGTAGATCATAGACTTTTCCAGACTCAAAGAGATCTATAACACAAAAAGGTTAAGAGTCTCTGTCATGTCTTCTCTTCTTTAAACTAAACATCTCCAATCCATCAAATGATTCTTGAACAGTATTCTATTCATTCTGGTCAATCTTCCCTGGCTGTGTTTCAGCTATAAATGTCCTTTCTAAAATTTGGTTCCCAGATTATCATACACTGAAATGATCACCTCTTTTATTCCAGAATTATTCTTCTATTAACATTATCTAGAATTAAAATAGCCTTTCTAGGGGCAGCTAGGTGGCGCAGTGGATAGAGCACCGGCCCTGGAGTCAGGAGGACCTGAGTTCAAATCCGGCCTCAGACACTTAACACTTACTAGCTGTGTGACCCTGGGCAAGTCACTTAACCCCAACTGCCTCACTAAATCAATCAATCAATCAATCAATCAATCAATCAATCAATAAATAAAATAGCCTTTCTGGCAATCACATCACATTGCTGGCTATATTGAGCTTACAGGCCATGAAACTCTGAGGTTTAATCCACACAAACTGTTGTTTAGCTACACTTTCCCCATTCTATACTTGTGCACTTCTGAAAATCCCATATGTAGGACTTTGCATTTCTAATAAGCCTTTCCCTTTCTAAAAGCCAATGGTATTTTCAATATGGAATACTTAAATTTGTACACTTGTCAATTCTGTTTAACAAAGGAGCTCCTGCTTCAAACTTGTGGGATTTTTAAAGAACTCAAAATTTATTTATTTGCCAGGATCCATCCATACTCTACTGTTATGCTTTTGCTCCCTAGCTAGTGAGTCTATGGCAAAAGTGATCATTGGGGAAATTGCATTACTTTTACAAGTCATGTTGAATTGAGCTAAGTGCAAGTCAAGAGAATAGAATAAATAATTTAACAGTGAATTTCAACTTTAAGCCAGGTGATACAGCTATGGGCTTTTGAACCATTATTAGCAGCAGGGACAAGAACCCAGCATATCATTATTAAAATGGAGGACAAAATTTTAAAAAATAAAAATAAAATAAAATGGAGGAACACTTTTTGAGCAAGAGTCCAATCACAAATCAAAGAGCACATTTTGCAAGTACCTCGGTAGTACATGGATTTCTTCTCCTCCCTTGACAATTATTAACATTCTCTACCTCTTAAAAATGACTTTGTATTGCTTTATTTTGTCTTATGTTAAATTTCTATCCCCCCAATAAAATGTAAGCTCTATGAGGACAGGATCTCAGTGGTTTTTTTGTCTCCAGTGCTTAGCACAATGTCCTACACATAGTAGATTGCTACTAACTGTTATATTGTACTGGTATTTTAGTGCCAGGTAGATGGCACAGTGGATAGAATACCAGGCCAAAAGTCAGGAAGGCTCATCTTCCTGAGTTCAAATCAAACCTCAGACATTTACTGGCTATGTGACCCTTGGCAAGTCACTCAACCCTGCTTGTCTTGGTTTCTTCATCTGTAAAATGAGCTGGAGAAGGAAATTGCAAACCACTAGGGACAACATTGGCCTTTTTTACACATACGTATACATGGACAACACTTTCAGTTTGGATGGAAGATCATAGGCTCATAGATTTAAAGCTAAAGGAATGGTAGAGGTAATCTAGTCCAACCTTCTCATTTAACAGATAAGAAAATTGAGGTTGAGATTGTGACTTGCCCAATTGAAATTTGAACTCAGATCTTCTTACTTCAAATCGATGATTCTTTCCTATCCTACACTGCTTCTCATGTTTGAAAATGGACAACTAGCAAGCTATTGGATTGTCCCAAGAACTACTTAATGTAAACCAATGATCTGCAAGTGAGTTGGTTGTGATGAATAAAAAACTTCTGTTCTCAAATGAAAGGTTTATTTGTTCAGATGACAACTTTTGTGCTCATTATATGACACCTGTTAAGCCTACATGGTAATAAATCAATAAATTGTTTATTTAATGTACCTATCCTCAGCAAGGATACCAGGGCAAATCCACCTAACACCAAAATCAAAACCTGGAATTTCCCCATTTCCATATTTATCTAACTGGGGTTTTTTTCCTTGTTTTTTTTTTCCAGGGCAATAGGGGTTAAGTGACTTGCTCAGGGTCACACAGCTAGTAAGTGTCAAGTGTCTGAGGCCAGATTTGAACTCAGGTCCTCCTGAATCCAGGGCCAGTGCTTTATCCACTGCGCCACCTAGCTGCCCCTTATCTGACTAACTGTGACCTTGACTCATCACACTAAGTATCTGGCCTCTTGCTTGGCCACTTACAGCCCATGCTATCCAGTCTAAAATTTGGGCAGGTCATGATCCTTGCTACATGATCTGCCCAGTGTGTTTCTGCAGGATAAATTGTCTCCAGCATGTCTTCCTCACCTGACTTGTGGAGCTATCATACTAAGAAGTTTCCAGAGGGTTAAACAAGAAAATATTTAGGCTGAGAACAGAAGTCTCTAAGCAGCCATTATCTACTGGAGAAACAACATAGTATAGTGGGGAGGGGCGTGTGTGTGGAGGAAACATCCTTGTATCATAATAAGACAGATTCACATATCAGCTCTGCTATTTACTACCTGTGCAAACTTAGGAAAAACACTACTTCTTTACATTCAGTTTCTTATTTGTAAAAGTGAGTGCATTGAATTATATAATCTCTAAGAGACCATCCAGCCCTAAGTCTCAGGAGTGTGTTGATCACTGATAATTATGTGTTGTGACATATGTACTCTAACACAAAGTGGATATTGAGCTTGATTTTCTTGCAGAAACCTTGCTTAATTCAGTCAAAATAATGTTGCATAGGAAGTTCCCTTTAATTTCATTCATTGGCAATTTACCGAGTGAAGTTTATGTGCAGTTTCTCTACAGCTACCCTGCCATGAATGGAATATCACATGGGTTTCCTTTTCTGTAGTAGCTCAATCCCCTCTGGGAATGGCTCCTGTCTGTTTCTTGCCACATGGACATTTATGTCACGTCCTTTGTCTTCTAGCATTCTTCATGTGGTACCAGCTACAAGAGGAGCTTAGTGGAAGTCTCTTTTACAGAGCCAGAAGTGAAGGAATGAAGTCAGAATTTTGTTATTCTTTTGCCCAGATTCTTCCTCTTATAGGAATATAATGACTCTTTTCTCTGGATGGGGAATGTCCCTCCCTGATGTGTATTCTATGGATTAAGTTCTTGAAGCTCTACATTCTAAAAAGGCCACCGCAAAAGATATTCTCTGAGCTAGTATTTCCCATCTCCCCCACCATCTCCCAAATAGAGCTTCAGCCAAACTAAATACAAGATCATGCATTTTAAATTATCTTTGTGTTCAAGGGTATTGATAGAGCATTTATTGTCATGAAGCACTTCTCTCTTCCTCTCCTCTCCCCCTTGACTTTCCAGTAGAACTAAATAATTGAGCCAGAACAAAACACTTTAATTTCCTACTTTATCTTCAGTTAAGGTTCTTCCAGTACAATGAACGACTGTTGTGGCCACAGAGTACACAACACTTAGGAAGAAGCTGTATGGTACAATACACTGAGGGTGTGAGTGGGGAATTGACTTTGGAAGACCTGAGTTCAAGTCCTTAATGTACCTCGTACTAGCTCTGTGATCTTAATAAAGTCACTTAACCTCTCTTGGTCCCAATTGCTTCATTTGTAAAATGAGACAGTTAAACTGGGTGACCTCTAAGGTCCCTTCTAGCTTTAAATCTATGTTTCTATAGAGACTCTAATTCTCACTGACCAGTAAAAATAGCATTCACCGAAGAGCTATGAAACCTCCATAGTCTGTGCCTATATCGCCACTGTCCTCACTGAAGCATTTGTCATTTTGGAAACTATTCCATATTTTTCAAGCTAGCCTCTCTTCTGAAGCACATATTTTATCCTTCTCCCTGTTGTTAATACCCAGGTGTTTTTATGTCTTCTTGCGGAGTTTTATTTTAATTCAGTCCTTTTATTTCTGATTCCATTCATTCTTCATCCCTGTAGTATGTTTTAAGGATTTTGTAGAGTGTGGACCCTCAAATGCTATTCCAGTAGAACACAAATGTTGACAAATCCCATCAAGCTTTAAAGAATTTTGGTTTGGAACCTGTTATATTTTCTGTGGACCAAATTCATGAGGCTCTATTTATTAGACTTGGAGTCAAAATTCTAGTGCAGTGGTGTCAAGCTCAAATAGAAATGGATCCCTGTGGGTCACATATTGGCTTAGAAAACCATGAATTCACACGATCTGTTTTGTATTTTATTTTTGCATATTTTGTTAAACATTGTCTAATTACATTTTCATCTGGTTCAGCTACATTAGGGAGTTTTGTGGTTATGCTTGCTGCAGGCTGCCACTTTGATACCTCTGTTCTAGACCCATAGTTCTGACATTTAGTGGCTATGTAACATCAGGCACTCTAAGGTTTCCTTATTTGTAAAATGAGAGGGTGAGACCACTCCCACTACCCCCTTCAGCACAAGATTGTTATGATGATCAAATAAGAAAATATCTGTGTAAAGGGCATATATCTATTTGGATATAGTCATCGAATCTCAGGGTAAAATTTTCCTGATTCTTTCCATCATTAGGACACTTCTGACATAGCTTTAGTGCCAGCATGGCCTGAGATACTTGGTTAGGCAGAAGTGACATAAAAGGAATGTTGAAGAAAAAGGAAGAGGCAGGTTAATGTCATTCTAGCAATAGACGATACTACTGTAGCCTTTGAAATTATCCTTTGCAACCCAAGACTCTTCTGAAGCTTTGGCTTGTGAGCATTGTGTATATGATTTCATTCTCTCTCTTGGACTGTGGCGGCCCCTTCAGAGCTCACTCATCCTTCTTGGAAAGAAGTCTTCCTATACTAGGAAGTCTCAACATGAGAATACCCTAGAGAACTCTGGAATTTTTAGAACCATGAAGAAAAGACCAAAAAGGATATACCTTGAGATGATTTATACTTAGTGACTTTTCCCAAGACAAACATTGGAACTTCCTGAATAGAAACCAAAGCTCTTGCTGCCATCCAAATGACCAAGTAATTTAATTCTCCATCTGTGGTAGAGATAAGTTTTATAAAAGCAGCAAAATTCCTGACTTCCATTTCTGTCTCTTGAAAGTGACAAAAAAGTTAGTGGAGAGAGTGTAATATACTATAGCTTGGGGAGATAGATGGAGGAGAACTTTGAAATTGGGAGATGATGGAGCCTATATATTTGAATCTACCTTTGTTGGATATTTAAAATAATCATGGCTTTCCTAAATTAATTACTTGGTTTTGTTTTTATTGCTATATGAGATCTGTTACTTGTCAGCAAAGCTGCACTTAATGGATGGAAGATTTCTAGTAGATAGGGGTAATATAAGCCAACGAGAATCTTAAAGTCTCTTTAACATTCTTGGGGAGTCTGTGACATAAAGATTATCTTCAAGGATACCTTCTTTATTTCCCATTTTGTTGTTTTTTTTTTCCAACATAGCAAGAATTGGCATAAATATAGTGGTACCTTTCCCTCTGTTTTTTTACTATTGTCTCTAAAGTTCTTCTGAATTTAGAAATAAGAAGTAAGGGGGTTTTTTTTGCCAAAAATCCACACTTAATCATGACAGAACAGGTTATGAAAAAAAAGCAGAAAGCTTACCTTCATTTGGGTTCTTAAACACTCCAGGAACAAGGACTGTTTTGGTAATCCCTAGTACACTGATTGGTACATTGGATATAGCTGACAAATGGTTGTTAAACTTAATTTGTGGAATTATTTTGTTCAACTCTCTTTACTACTGAGAACTGAGCTTATGTCAGGCTTTCCTAACAAAGACATTTGTAGTGATTTGGTAATATCTCATTAAGAATTAAATGTGTACTATATACAGTATCAATGACATTGTGTGTTACAGATCAACTGTGATAGACTTGACTCTTCTCAGCAATACAATGGTCCAAGATAGTTCCAAAGGACTCATGATAGAAAATGCTCTCCAAATCCAGAAAAAAAGAACTGTGGAATCTAGATGCAGATTGAACCATACTATTTCTATTTTTTTTTTGGTTGGTTGGTTTTCTTTTTAGAGGTTTTCCCCTTTTGTTCTGATTCTCACAGGATTTTGTTCTGATTTCACAGGATGACTAAGGCAAAAATATGTTTAATGTGATTGTACAGATATAACCTGTGAGAATCCGGGTGCCACCCCCTTGCTGAGAAAGACATTGTGAGAACCAGGGCAGTGCCGCCGTGAGAAGAAAGCATGTGACTAGCATCCAAAAGTTTCATCCATTCATAGAACCGTTACATCTATCCACAGAAACACCTGTAAGTCATGTCAACCAATGCTACCAGCCAATTAGCTTGGAGCTGTGTGTGGGGACCATGCCTAGGCAGGCCTGCAGGGAGCTTCAGCTTGGAGAGAAAATGGGGATCTTTTTTTTTTTTGTAGGATAGTTAGGAGCAGCTGCAGGTGCAGGGAGCTAGGGTCTTTCTTTCTCCACGTGTTCTCTTTACTAACCCCTATTATACTTTAATAAATGCATAATGCCCCAAAGACTGGTGCTATGAGTTTCTAATTTAAGGCAACCACACATTAGATTTTTATACATCACAAACCTTTATCAGATTTCTTGTTGTCTTGGAGAGGGGGGAGGAAGGGGAGGGAGAGAGAAAAATCAAATGTTGAAAACTATCTCTACATGTAACTAGAAAATAATAAAATACTTTTATGATTAAAAAAGGAAATGAGATATAGATTCTATAGTAAAGGAATTTATTATTGTTTAGAAAAGAATGAAATGTGTTATATTAAAAAGTAATGAAACCAGTATTAATGCATAAGCCTTTTCTGATAAAGGTTTAATATCCAGGATAGAGAACTAGGACAAATATATAAAACCAGGAGCCATTTACCAATGGATCAGTGGCCAAAGAATCTGAACAAACGGCTTTCAAAAATATTAAAAATTATGTCAGTAAATAAATGGTCAACCAATAAATATTTATTAAATGCCTACTACATGCCAGTCCCCGTGATGAGCTCTAGGGATACAAAAATAGGCAAAAGATAGTCCCTGTCCTCAAAGAGCTCACAATTTAATGTGGTAGACAACAAGCAAGTAAATATGTACAAACAAGCTGTATATAAGATTAATAGGGAATAATTAAGAAAGAGAAGGAACTAGGATCAAGATAGGCTGGGAAAAGCTTCCCACAGAAGATAAGACTTTACCTGGGACTAAAGAAATCTAAGGAAACCAAAGGCAGAAATGAGGAGGGAGAGCATTCCAGGAATGGGAGACAGTCAGAGAAAATGCCTAGAGAAGAGGGATGGTTCATGGAATATCCAGTAAGACTGTGTCACTGGATAGAAGAGTACTCTGCATTGAATAAATTATAAGAAGGCTAGAAAGCTAGAAGAGGGGTAGGTTATGAAGGGCTATGAATTCCAAACAGAATTTTTATTTGATCCTGGAGGTGATAGGAACCACTGGAATTTATTGGGCAGGGTAATGACAAAGTCAGATATGTACTTTAGGAAAATCACTTAACTAATGGAGGATGGACTGGAGTAGGAAAAGACTTGAGGCAAGTAGACCCACCAGCAGGCTATTATAATAATCAAGGCATAAGATGGTGAGGTTCTTCACTAGAGTGGTAGAGTTTTTTTGTTTGTTTGTTTGTTTTTTGTGGGGCAGTGGGGGTTAAGTGACTTGCCCAGGGTCACACAGCTAGTAAGTATCAAGTGTCTGAGGCCGAATTTGAACTCAGGTACTCTTGAATCCAGGGCTGGTGCTTTATCCACTGTGCCACCTAGCTGCCCCCTAACTAGAGTGGTAGTACCAGAAGAAAGAAGGGAGAATATTTGAGAGATGTTCCAAGGATTAAATAGACAGGCCTTGGCAACATCTTGGATGTGGGTGAGGTGACATTGAGAGATAATGGAGCGAAAAATGACATCTAGCTTGCCAGCCTGAGGAACTGGGAAGATAGTGTTGCCCTTGACATAGTAGGGAAGGTAGAAGTTGGGGAAGGTTGAGGGAAAAACATAATGCATTCAATTTTGTACATGTTGAGTGTAAGATGTATACTAGATGTGCTTTTTGAGATATCTGAAAGGCAGTTGGAGATGTGAGATTGAAGGTTAGCAAAGAGGTTAGAGCAAGATAGATAGATTTGAGAATCATCAGCATAGAGATGGTAATTAAAGATATGAAAGCTGACGATATCACCAAGTGAAGTAGTATAGAGGGAGAATATGAAAGGGCCTGTGACAGAACCCTGTGGAACATGTGATTTAGATGAGGATCCACCAAAGGAGAATGAGTGGTCAGAAACATATGAGGGGAACCAGGAAAGAGTAGTTTTCTAGTCTCTAGAGACTAGAGAGCATCAGGACCGCTAGGTGGCACAGTGGATAGAGCGAGAGGCCTGGAGTAGGGAAGACATCTTCTTGAATTCAAATCTGGTCTTAGACACTAGCTGTGTGACTCTGGGCAAGTCACTTCACCCTATATGCCTCAATTTCCTCATCTGTAGAATGAGCTGGAAAACGAAATGGCAAACCACTCTAATATCTTTGTCAAGAAAACCCCCAAAGTAGTCACAAAGAGTTGGGCATGACTGATACAAATGAACAACAATAACAACAGAGAAAGAATCAAGAAGAAGAGGATGATCAATGGTTTGAAGGCTTCAGAGAGGTCAAGGAGAAAGAGGATTGAGGTAAGGCCATTGGAATCGTCAATTAAAAGATCATTCGTATTTTTGGAGAGAATTGTTTTTGGTGGAATGATAAGGTTGGAAGTCAGATTTTAAGGGTTTAAGAAGAGAGTGAGAAGAAAGTAGAGACACGTATTGTAGATGACCTTTTCAAGGAGTTTAGCCAAAAAGGCAGAAGAAATGTAGGAGGTTAGTCAAAAGGGCCATCAAGTGAGGGGGTTTTGAGGGTAGACATGTTTATAGGCAGTAGGGAAGGAGCCAGTAGAAAGAGGGATTGAACATAAATAAAAGAGTGGGGCCAACAGAGCAGGCAATCTGTTGGAGGAGATGGGATGGAATGAGACTGCTTGAGCAGGTGGAGTCAGTAGCCCTGGTATAGAATAAGGCCACATTATCATATGAGGCAGGGATGAAGGAAGGCATAGTGGCAGAAGGCACATGAGTGATTTGAGATGAACCACATGAATGATTGTTCCAAATCAAAAATAATAAGAGTGGGGCAGCTAGATGGCGCAGTGGATAGAGCACCGGCCCTGGAGTCAGGAGTACCTGAGTTCAAATCCGGCTTCAGACACTTAACACTTACTAGCTGTGTGACCCTAGGCAAGTCACTTAACCCCAATTGCCTCACTAAAAAAAAAACAAAAAACAAAACAAAAAAAAATAATAATAAGAGAAATGCAAATCAAATAACACAAATAAAGAAGTAAATTTTTTTAAATGATGAAAATGGGAATAGTTCAGATTGGAGGGACTGTGAAAATATAGACAAACATACACAATTAGAGGAATTGTATATTATTTCAGCCATGTGGCAAAGCAATTTGAAATTATACTAAGAAACGGAAAATATCCATACTCTTTGACTGAGATATCTCGCTGGTAGACATACACTCCAAGGAAGCCCAAGATAGGGAAGGGGGAGTCTTGTATACAACAAAATATAACATAACTTTTTATATTAGCAAAGAATTGGAAATGCGTTATATGCCCATTGAATGCAAAATGACTAAACAAATTGTGATAAACAAATGTAATAGAATGTTAATGCACAGGAAGAAATGATGAATACAAAGAATACAGAGAAGCATAGGAAGGCTTATATGAAATGACAAAAACTGAAGTAAGCAAAACTTAGAAAAAAGATACATGACTACAACAATGTAAATGGAAAGAACAAAAACTTTTTTTAAAAAATGGAAGCTGTATTCATTTGTACATTGTAATGACCAACCTGGCTTAGAAAAAATATATAAATAAGAATAGATATCTCTCCTCTTACAGAACAGGGGGACCTTGTGTGCAGAACATAAAACACTGTGAAAACTATTGGATTTAGTTAATGTGTTCCTTACTCTTTCTGAATTGCTTTTCTTTTCCTCTTTTTTTTTTGTTTGTTATGGGGTGGGGGATATTAATATTGGGAAATGAAGGTGTTATGAAAAGAAAAGACAGTAAATGATTTTTTTAAAAGGAAAATTTATAAGCTTTTAAAAACTTAACTAGAGGGGCAGCTAGGTGGCACAGTGGATAGAGCACTTGCCCTGGAGTCATGAGTACCTGAGCTCATATCCGGCCTCAGACACTTAACACTTACCAGCTGTGTGACCCTGGGCAAGTCACTTAACCCCAACTGCCTCACTAAAAAAAAAAAAAAAAAAAAAAAAAAAAAAAAAAAACCAAAAAACTTAACTAGAGGAAAGCAAGCTCATACTTAGCTTCGTGGAAATAACCATTGAACATTTCTCTTAACAAAGAAATTATCTTTGTTATAATTAGTGTCTTATTCTGTCAGTGTTAACTTTTAAATGACTAATAACCTCAAAGCATCTCTTTACAAATTAAACAGCAAAATATTTGTCAAAAAAGACATATGCATTTCTTTTTAACAGAGATATGGATAAAATTCCCTCCCTCATATTTTCTAGAAGCTAAGTTGGTGGTTCCAGTTAAAGGGTAAGAGAAAAAGGCTACCATCATCCCCCTGTGCCCGGTGTCTCTGCATCTCCTTAGGACCATTAAAATGAAACATTTAAAGAGATTGTAGAGTATTTTGGGTAAGACCCTAGGTTTCAAAACAACATACTTGGTACTATTAAAGTCATGTGATTTGATGTCTCTTCTCCCCTCCCCATCACACACACACTCAAAAAGGCAAGATATATATTACTTCTTTCCTATATTCTCCATATGAACCTCTGACAGGTCTCTCAGTCTTGGCAGACCTCTTCTACACAATTCAGCTTTACCATTCCTGCTTCTTGTTCTAGTCTCATTGACCCTTTAAAGAGCTCTTCCTTCTTGTAGTATGGTGAAATTAGGTGAGATTACCAAACTCACTGGACTAAAACTTCAAATTTTCGTTTTTATTGGGTCAAAGGTAGCTGTATCATTGATTGCAGGGATGTGGGAGAGGGGGAGTCGCCAGTATGGAGACAACAAACAGCCTTCAAGACAACTCTTCTGTCAGAGAGACGGATGATAATACCCAGGAGGCCTGTATATAATTAGCTGTCATCATTTACTAGGCAGGTTTTCTTTACCACAGACAAAATATACATAATTACAGTTCAGTAAGAGAGGATTCATTTTACTGTATTTATGCATATGTCAGGACTCTTAGAGCCCACAGAATGCAAGAACCATTAGTTTGAGCTACTCAGAGGCAGTGGCTAGACTGAAATGGTCTAAATGACCTCCTCTTGGCCCTAAGAAGTGTTCATCCAGCTCTCCGGAGCCTGAAGAGTCATCTGGTTTAATAAGGCTATACAGATCAAGGAATCTCTTGGACTACACAGAAGATCTCAGCAAAGAAGAGTTCTTATGACTTGGAATCAAATTTATTCTAAGAAAGCCATAGACTCTGTGTGGTTTGGTAGAAAGAATATTGGACTAGAAATCAGGAGACCTGGCTTGTAGTTCTTTCTTTATTGCCCAGGAATTTGATGACCACAGTCAAGTCACATGATGTCATTGTAAGACTGAGGGTTCTGACCTGTATTATGAAGAAACTGGACTAGATGATCTTTTAGGTTCTTTCTCTCTCTAATGTTCTGTGATTATGATTCTAGATTCCATGATATGGGATAGTTATGGCTCTTCTTCCTTTATGGAAAGAATCTAAGAAATCTATCTGGATCATCTAGATTTTTCTGGTGGCAGTATGATATAGGCAGTCAACAAGCATTGTGAACCCTTACTATATGCCAAGCACAGAAGATACAAAGAAAGGCAAAACAGGAACCTGCCCTCAAGGAGCCCACCTTTTAATGGAGGAGATAACATGCATAGAACTGTGTACACCTAAGCAATATATAGTGTAAATGGGAACTAATCTTTAGGGAAGGCAGCAATGAGGAATGAGGTGAGGCGGGAAGAGGACTGGAGAGGGATGTTATGCAGGACCAAGGGAAATGAGCGCTGGATTTAGAGTGAGAGGAGCCATCTTTGAATCCCGACTGCAATTTACCACTTGTATGACATTGGACATCACTTAATTTTGGTACTCTGACAAATTAAGGGAAGTTTTAACCCTCCCACAATTTCAGGCCTTTAGGTAGGGTAGTGTTTCCAGACAAAGATAGAGTAACTTGTCTAAGGAGCATTATATAGAAAACATACTATTCTTAAACCATCATTAGAAATAGCATGGAACATTGGAAAAAAGCATTGTATCTTCTGCTGTCAGAGAACGTGGAGTCAAATTTGACCTCTGATGCCTACTAACTCTATAACCTAGGGCAAGTCACTTTCACCATCCTGGGCCTCAGTTTCTTCATATGTAAAATGAGGGGCTTGGACTACATAGCTTCTGAGGTCCCTTCCATGTCTAGACCTATAATCCTAAGTACCTATTCTCCCGCATGTGTACTCAATAAATCCATAGGGTCTTCTCTCTATTTTGGACAAAATTCAAGGGGAAAAATTAAGTTTCATGAACAAGAGATTCTACCAATGACTCCCCAAATTCCACATATACAAGTGCAGTTAAAGCTTCCAAAAACTTGAAAGGCTACATTCTCAAGATAAATAATTTTAATTCATAATAATTTTGCCTTAAGTGTTGTATAAATGTCCTTTGTTTCATAGTTAGACTGTCAATGACTATCAATGAGAATTGCAGACTGGAGCTTGTCATTCATTAGAAGCAAAGAAAAATCAATACAATTTTTAATTAAAGGCATAATCAGACGAGGCTTCCAGACAAGGAATTCTCCTTGTCCGTTCAATTCCCCTTTAAACTTTGTCAGAAGTCCTAATTTAGATGTTAGCAGACAGTAGAAAAGAAAGAAAATTTGGGTGTGTATATTTTAGGGAATGGAGTGGGGGGAATGGCAGAGACAGGTAGGGAAAAATGGATGGAAACTTTGTGAAGTACTTTCTCTTCACCCATTCCCAAAATGGATCTCTCAGGAACAAGATAATATACATAGATATTATGTCTGCCTGATATTATAAGGGAAACCATTTCATTTGCAGACTACGAAATAAATAATAAATAAGTAACAGTTAAAGAGACATTTTTGTCAGTTGTTTTATTATGCCTTAGAAACAAAAATCACAGGTGTATTTTTGATGTTTTCCAAAACAGTGTATCTGATAACCTCAGGCTCCCTTGCTTTGTGTTTTGTATTTCCTTATTAGTGTAATTTCCCCCTTTCAGTTAAGGTTAAAACTTTGATTAAGAAAGGCAATTGTAATTCTGCTTTTTGCCACTGATTTAAGATTTAGGGCAATTCTGATGGATGCTGTTATTTCAAATATTTGGATTTGTCAAGCCTGAAAGTGATAGAAAACACATCTGGATCCCTTTCAAAATAAGAAGCATTCCCTAAATTGCTCCTTTTCATTCAATCAACAAGAAATTACACAGAGCATTGTGTACATAGAACACTGTGCTAGAGGCTGAGAAATAGAAAATATAAATAAGATGTGGTTCCTGCCTTCATAGAACTCCCCTTCTTCTAGGAAATAATATGTAAAAACCAGATAGTTCTCTTACTGTCCACTGTTTTCAGCATTTCACATTACTCCATCTCTATTTGGGGGTGGGGGGTAGGGTAAATGGCCAGAGAATAAGGCGTATTTCAGAGAATTTCAAGAAGTTCTCATCAAGCCCAATAGAATTTGCCAGTGAATAGTAATATGCTTTTATTCCTCTTAGTGGCTAGTGTATTATTATAATAATATATAAAATTAATATAAAATAATACTAATATATTATTATGCTATGGATAAAATGAGATAATATTTCTTAAGTGTTTTGCAAACCCTAAAGTGCTTTATAAATGCTAACAATGATGGTGATGATGTTGATGCTTAATAAGTACTTTTTGAATAAATGGCAAAGTAATATTTCATTTTAAATAAAGCAGAGGCAGAATGATTGGACAAAGCTACGGAGACTCAGCCCTCTTAGAATGAGTGTAACCAGTTGGTTCAATAGCTCCCATTATCCCGTGTGGTCAAAGTAGCTAATCCTTTGATAGATTTCCCATCCACTCATCACCTCTATGATGAAGGATTATCTCTTGCTTAAATCTCAGTATTTTTAGTATTGCCAGCTTGAGTAGGAAAAAAAGGATATAAAAACGAGATAAAGAATACATGTCCCTCATATTGAATGAACAACTTTCATATGCAAAACAGAACCAGAACGCTCTAAACCCTTATGAAATAAATAGTGCTCATTTTCATTTCTTTCATAAAAATTATCAAGTTTTGAATTTTCTTCCTGCTATTAAATATGAAAAGATGCTTTGTGATGGTAGTGTTCTCCTTCTCATTTTAATTTTCAGGCTGGTGGGTTATGTACATTCCTGAAACACTTCACCTAATAGCTAGGGTAGACATTTGGATACTGTGGAAATAAATGATCTTTGACTATTTCTACTAATCTATTCTTGTGAGTTTTACCATATCAGAGTGGGGAGTATAGGATCAAACTTGGAAGCACTTGGAAGAACTCTACAGGCCATCAAGTCACATTATCTCCCTTTTAAAAATTAAATGTCATTTTTCAATTGACAGGCATTTATTTTCTTTCCTTTCCACCTACCCTTCACAAATGACAAAGGAAAAGATAAGAAAAATAAAAACTTTTGTGACAAATATGAATTATTAAACAAAACAGATTATCATACTAGTCCTGTCTAAAATGTATATATTTGTTTTTTTTAATGTATGTATGTATGTATGTATGTATGTATATTGAGTCCATCACCTCTGAGGAAACATAGCAGCTTTCTCTGTAGCGGCAAAGAACTGAAAATGAAGGGGCTCCCCATCCATTGGGGAATGACTGAGCAAATTATGCTCTATGAATGTAATGAAATACTACTATGCAGAAAGAAATAAAGAGATGGTTTCAGAAAACCTGGGAAGACTTGTATGAACAGATCCAGAGCAAAGAGAACAGAACCATGAGAAGAATTTTTATTGTTCTTATTGTTACTGTTTTGGAACTGTTTTTATTGCTATTGTTATATAACAAATCCCCTCATTTTCCAGATAAGAAAATTGAAACTGAGTGAGTGGCTTGCCTGTAAGCACAGTGTCAGAGGTGAGCTCTGACCTGGTCATTCTAACTCTAAGTACAGAATTCTATCCACTAACCAGAGCCTTCCTCCCACCATAGTTCTATGACAAAATAAAGATCAGCAACCAAAAAATCAATTAATAGCTGAACATTTGTGAGGAAGAGATCAAAATGATGGAGAGGGAATATTCTAACAGAAGTTCTCCAAGAAGGAAAAGCTCCTAGCATGTACCAGGAGCCAGAGCTATTATTGGAGATAATTTAATTTGCTTTATCTTTCTCAATTATAATTATTCTTGATGACTTGTTGGTATATCTTGTATGCTAAGTGTGCTGGCTATGCCTCCCCTTCCTGCTTGTAAGCTATCCTTGACTTGGACATGAGAATCTTTTTTTGCCTATCTCTCATCTTTGCTCCCTGCATTCTTCTTTCTTGGAATAATGGCCGCTTCTTTACTCATTCAAAGTTTATACACTTTTATCACCACTTGGTACTTATTAATTCTTCTGTCTCCATTAACTATGTCCCAAGCTAAGAGCACTCATTCCCCTCTACATTTTCCTCCTCCTCCTCCATATCATCCTTTAGGATTTGCAAAGTACTTCATATATATAAGAATGACAACAAAAATAATGATAGCTAGTATTTATGTATAGGGCCTACTATATGCCAGGCATCACACTAAGTGCTTTACAAATATGGTATCACTTGATCCTCACTATAACCCTGTGAAATAGGAGCTATTATTATATTTATTTTACAGATTAGGGAGCTGAAGATGAGAGAAATTAAGTAACTAGCCCAAGGTCACATAGCTAGTAAGAGTCTGAGGTTGTATTTGAACTCAGGTTTTCCTGATTCCAAATTCAGCACTCTATCCACTGTACCCCCTAGGTTCCCTTATGTCCCTATGAATCATTGGGCATTTAAATATATACTTCCTTGTGACACCTCTTGGCTTATTGGTAAACTATTATTTAACTTTTTGTTTTAAGCTACTTGAGTATGTGAACTGATTTTTATCTTTCCCTTTTTATCATACAGTAATGAACATAGAAGATGGTCAGATGGTCAGAAGATATTTCTTGATTGATTATATTCCATTTTTTTCTCCTTGAAACTGATTCCTGGTGTGTATTCAGGATTTTATTCTGAAAGAAGTATCTCAATTCTCTTCAGGTCACTTCCCCTGTAGAATTTTACTCACCAGGATGCTAACTGTCATTTCTCTAAACTTACAAGGTCTGCTCTATTCAGAATCTGGTGTAAAAGTTAGATAAAGGTTGGCTTTCCTCTCTATTATCACAAACTCTAGGAAGGAGCAATCATTTCCCTTCAAGGTTTGCATGATTTTCACACTAGCAACCAGTTTCCGCCTTATCATTAAGGCAAGTCAAGAAGATGTTGGCTGCTCCTAAATGATCTGACTCCAACTAAGAAGCACAGTGGATATAATGTTGGACATGGAGTTGAGAAGACCTGAATTCAAATCCTACTCAAAACAATTACTAGCTATGTGACCCTGGGCAAGTCACTTAACATTTCTTAATCACAGTTTCTTCATCTATAAAATGAGAAGAAAAATACCTGTATTCTCTAACTCCCAGAGTTGCTGTGAGAGACTTCATAAAAATCATTTATTAATCTGAGCCTTTATTAAGAGAGAAATGTGAACCATTTTGGCATGTTAAGTTCCATCAGGGCAGATGGAAAAATGAAAACACTTTGTTATCTCTCCCAATACCCAACATTGTTCTGGGCCTATAGGAGGAGCTCTATAATTGTTTATTGAGGCAAATTTAATTAAGCCCAGCCTAGAACCTATGCACTACGGTTTACTGTCTGCTCTTCCTCATCCTCTTGTCTCTTTACTACAAGATGGGAAGGAAAGGGGATTCTAATAGTGGTGAGGATGTGTGTGTATGTGTGTGTGTATGTGTGTGTGTGTGTGTGTGTGTGTGTGTGTGTGTGTGTGTACACATGTTTCATAAGGAAAAGGATTCCTGAAATTTCAAAAGCTAAACTGACACACCAAACTATCCGAGTTGAAGGGCCTCCTTGCATGTTTCCAAACTAGAATAAGAAGCTTTGCTTTTCTTACCTCCTTGGTCTTCTGGACCCAACCTCCCACTGTGAACATAAAATAAAATGTTGGGCTGGGCCTGCATGTTATATGTAGTAATTTATACCATGGTAGACCACTCTCATTCCCTTCTCACCCACACCCCACCCAACTCCCAATCTCTCTAACTTCAGACAATGAATAGTAGCAGTTCTGGAGAGTTTTTGCCTTTTGATCTCCTCTCTGATCTAATGCAATTGTCCACTGGCAGAAGCGCTGTGAGGTGCAGAATAAAGTAATGAAGCTAATCTGATTTCCACCCCACCCCCATTCTCAGGATCTACATGCCCTTATTGCATTAGCCTTCTAATGAGATTCTGTGCTTGCACTCCAGCGGTAGGACAGAGGATGTGTGTATGGGAGTAGATAGAGGGGGATTCAGTGTGTGGAGAGCATCTTCTCACTGGAGATTTCCCCCATTTACATCCCATCTTTAATGGATACAGACCTGCCTGCCCTTGACTTATAAGATGATCATCTCCCTTCCCAAATTGTATTGAGAAGAGAAATGAGAAGACAAACTCTATTGGAGTAGAGGTGGAAACACAGAGTGAGGCAGAACTGTGTTTTCCTCTCTTGTTTCTGACTAAATGGGAGGCACTGGTACAGTAAGTTTTCCATGAAAGCCTAGAAAAAAAATCACTTTTAGCTTATTTCTACCCAACATAATCTGCTGCTTACAGAGAAGCAACAAAGAGAAAACATTCTTCTGCGTTTCTTGCTACACCCTCCCCCAGTTCAATTCTTAGGGAGCTACATATTACATAACAATACTAAAGTCTCAAAGGATTTCTTTCCAGTTACTACACTTCCCTGCATGGTCAAACATTCCCCATTGTTCCTCAGTGTGTCAAACAAAGGCTGTGTCAAAGGTTGAACTGAATAAGATCCAGTCATTCCAATTGTGCAGGACAAATGGAGATGCCTTTAGAGACATCTGCCCCCTTCTGACTGAACCCTAATTTATTCTCCTTTTGCCTGGGTGGTGTAAAAAGAATTAGGCCTTAGGAAAATCCCTCACCCTGTTCCCCAAATCTCCTCTTTAGTGTGGGTTCTTACTGTGCCATTTCCTCTTGGGATGTCAGTGAGGAGAATTTCTAGTATTGTTGTCTTTTTTCCAACATTCCAGGGATTTTAATTTAGCTTCCCCAAATCACAAAACAAACAGCTGACAAATTAGAGTGGGCCACTAAATATTCTACATCTTTAGGGTTGGAAACTATTTACTATACTTCTAGATCATATTGTAATAAACTTTAAAACCACCATTAAAACACACATACATATTTATACAGACTGTTAAGTAAAATATATATCACAGTGTATTTAAGGGGATAACTGACACCCAAAGAAGCTAGGCTGGCCATGAATTAAGAGATAAATGTCAATCCATTATTGGGCCCATGTTTTGAGCCATAGTCTAAGGCAGCTAGATGGTATAGAGTATTGTGCTTGGAGTCAAAATTCAAATCTGGCCTCAGCTATTTACTAGCTGTGTGATCCTGGGCAGGTCACTTAACTTCTTTTTGCCTCAGTTTCATCAAATGTAAAATGGAGAAAATGACAGCCCCTACCTCCCAGGTAAGGAGAATCAAATTCAGTAATATTTGAAACATTCCCTAGCTCATAGTAAGTGCTTAATAAATACTTGTTTCTTTCCTTTCTTGCTTGATGAGGCCTTTTGAAGTTTTCATTTTACTGGTGTTTTCTTCAAGAAAAAGAGAGGGAATAAGCATTTATAAAGCATCTACTATGTGCTGGCTATTGTGCTAAGCACTTTACAAATAGTATTTTATTTGATCTTCCAAACCACCCTGTGAAGTATGTGCTGTTATTTCTACCATTTTATACTTAAGGAAACTGTGCCAGGAAGAGATTAGGTGACTTAGATCAGAATCATATGACTGGTAAGTGTGTGAGGCTGAATTTGAATTTAGGTCTTCATGACTTCAGGTCTAGTATTCTATTCCCTGCATTACCTAGCTGACCCTTATTTTCGAGTCAGCACAAAATCCTGTGAAGGCTTTGGACTAGGGAGAGAAACATAAAACTCCTTCCTTTACAACCTCTCCAACCACCTAAAAGATTCCCTCTTCAGGGATTTCTCAGGTTTGCTAAAGAGTCAAATCCCCCAAAAGAGAAAAAGACCTATTTGTACAAAAATATTTACAGCAGCTCTTTTTGTGGTGGCTAAGAATTAGAAATCAAAGGAATGTCCATCAATTGGGGAATGGTCAAACAAGCTGTGGTATATGATGGGGATGGAATCTTATTGTGCTATAAGAAATGACAAACAGGATGATTTCAGAAAGGCCTGGAAAGACTTGTATGAACTGATGTATAGTGAAGTGAGCAGAAACAAGAGATCATTGTGCACAGAGACAGCAATATTGTTGGATGAAGAACTGTGAAGGAAACTATTTTCAACAATGCAAAGATCCAAGATGATTCCAAAGGATTATTGATGAAATATACTTTCCCCCTCCAAAGAAAGAACTGATATTGATGTAACAGACTGAAACATGCTGTTTTTCACTTTCATTTTTTCTTTTATGCAAGCTTTCTTAAACAAAATGACTGATATGGTCATGTTTAAAATAATCATATATATATATAATCCATATCTGATTGCTTACTGACTCAGGGAGGCAGGAGAGGAGGAAAGGAAGGAGAGATAAAAATGGAACCTAAAACTATAAATAAAAATGTTTATTACTTTAAAAAAACTGTCAAGCAAACACATGCCTACAGACAGGTAGTATACCACAATACACCTTCATTCACACTATACAAATGTGAGTGGTATAATTTCAAAAATTAAGCAAACAAACTTCTCAGTTAGCCTCCCAAGAAGTAACTCATTGCCCAGAACCCCCATGCTTTGGATTTACATAGACCAGGGATAATCTCAAAAGTTTTCAAACATTTTCATTTTCTTTTTAGGGAAGAAGAAAAAGGAGGAGGAAAAAGGAGAAAGAAAAAGAGGAGGAGAAAAGGAGGAAGAAGAGGAAGAGAAAGAGGAGAAGATAGAGGAGGTGAGGAAGAAGAGAAGGATCTACAAAGTATTCTACATGTTATTGCATTTGATCCTCACAACAACCCTGTAAGATGGATGTTATTCTAATTGAAGCCAAGACCTTAAGTGACTTACCCAGGGCCATACAGCTAGGGCATGTCTGAGGCAAAATTTGAACTCAGGTCTTCCAGATGCCAAGTCCAACACTCTATCTACTGTTCTACCCAGTTACCTATTACTGCCACCTAGAGTTTACTCTGGAGAATCTCCAAACACAGTTCATGTCTAAAGCACCATGAAAGTAGATAATGCTGCCTCCTTCCCACCCTACCACCCATCCCTTATAAATACCCATGGTTATAGTGCAAATATGGGATGAAGAAAAGCCCTTTTTTTTCCCCAAGGAAAAGACAGAAAACACATAGGGGAATCATGGTAGCCGATCACCAATTAACATACGTTTCCTTCACAAGTAATTTCCTCTTTTCCACAGCATCTAAGTTTACCATATTGTGATATTAGTCCTTTGACCTTGCTTCTTCCAACACTGAGGATCATGTGCACAATCCTCTTCTCTCACCAAGAGGCTTAGGAAATTCTTCTATCTTTCAAAAGACTAATTTCTAACCTGCAAAGTTGTTGTTAACAACAAAAACAAAATTTCCCTTCTCTGTATGCCCTTGGCCAAGTCACTTAAATTTAGGTTGCCATGCAGTTTTTAAAAACTATGTTACCTAAGAGATATTGATCACCATTGGTAAATGTCTCACTAATCACCTGTGTGGTAAAAATCACATTCAATTGCTCCTTATGCTTGCTTCTCACTGTTGCTCACAACACCTTTTCCTGCCTTATAGGCTCAAAGAGCTGAAGCTTGAAAGTTTTTTCTAGGTGATCTTATCCAGCACCCTCACTTGGCACAGGACATGGCATATAATAAATACTTAATAAATGAATATCCAAAGTCACCCAATTAGTAATAAGCAGCAGAACCAGGATTCAAACTCAGGCCTTTTGACTCCAAAAGTAATGATGTTTCCATGGTATTGAAAAGCACCATATACTATCAATCATTGATAGTTGCATTTGCATACATAGCTGCATAAATAGGTTAGGACCAGCTGATCTACTCCAAGTTCATTTTAAGGCAGATGTGGCTCAGTTGCTTTGTTTTGTTTTGTTTTGTTTTTTTACCCTTCCCATATGATGCTTAAATCACACTCAGAGGAAAACAGTGATTGGCATTGTGGCTAAGACTCTGGGGGGGTGGGGAGGGGGGAGTTTATATCTAATCTAAGGTCTTTAAGAGAAATCTATCAGCTTTGGTTTGGTCCTCAGTGGACAGATGTCCGTATCATAGAAGTACCATACATAATTCACCACAAGAGAGCCCCAGAACTTAGCAAGAAGGCTAAATTACCTGTCACTTCCAGAAAAGGTGTTCCCTTTAGGTCAAGGTTGAAAGCATTGGTAAACCAGAATGAGGGCAAGCTTCTCAGTCTATGTGTGGATGCCAACCCCTCTCATGGCTGTGGTGAAATTCAGCAGGGCTAAATACTTGCCCCTCAAAGCTGAGGGTCTTTTGCACAGCTAATTAACACATGACTGTTCTTGACTCAGATGGAGAAGAGGGAGACGGGGTTCATGTTTTTAAGACCCCAGATTTCTTTGTTTCTTTGAGCTAAATCAATTGATGTGTGTGGAAGAGTAGTATTCTGTTCACAGGGGGGATCCTGTCAGAAGTACGAGGCGTTATGGCTTACACAGAATACAAAAGGAAAAAAAAGCCTCATTATTGCACAGGGTGGGAAACTCGGGCTAGTTGTGGGCTGTGATTCTGACTTAGGAATACAGTTCAGGAAAAGCAAGTGCCATCTGGCTGTCGTTAAGCGGCTGATTGTGCCCCTTTCCCTGTGATTGACTAGTGATTGATTGACAGGTGGTAGAGAGGGAAGGAATAGAGCATGTGTCACAGAGGCACAAAGTGCTTTGGATTTTACTCCTGGAGTGTTTTTGGAGTGTGTGCAAGGCATAATGCAGAGATTTCCCTTTTAATTCATCTCCTGTATTTCAGGGACTTTGCTCTTGTAGGAATGTGTTAAAGAACCAGATGCACATCGCATTTTTTAAAGAGAAAATTGTACTTCTAAAGTTCTGATTCTGACTTCACTAAGGGAAATTTCCCAGCATTTTTAGTTTTATTCATTTCAACACCATTTCTCCTAAAACTATGCAGTAGAATTTTTTTCCTTTCAAGTCAACAAAACTTATTAAGTGACTCTTATGTGTAAGGCACTGTACTAGAGTCTAAGGGAATCTACAAAGCTTAGATAAGATATGGTTCCTGTGCACATGAATGTACAACCTAAGGGGGGGAGGGATAGGTGATTAGAGGGGTCATTTGATCATCAGTTTAAAGCAGGAAGCAGCCTTTGAAGTCATCTAGTCCTGCTCCATCATTTCATAGATGAAAAAACTGAAGCTTAATCAACAAAAATTTATTTCTTTATTTATTTTTAGTGAGGCAATTGGGGTTAAGTGACTTGCCCAGGGTCACACAGCTAGTAAGTGTTAAGTGCCTGAGGCTGGATTTGAACTCAGGTACTCCTGACTCCAGGGCCGGTGCTCTATCCACTGCGCCACCTAGCTGCCCCAACATTTATTTTTTTAAATATTTTTCCAATTACATGTAAAAACATTTTTGACATTAATTTTTTAAAATTTTAAGTTCCAAATTCTCTCTCTCCTTCCCATCCCCTCTTCTTGAGAAGGTAATACAAAACATATGTGCAAAATGTTGGCATATTGCAAAAGAAAACAGACAAAAAACTCAAGAAAAATAAGGAAAGTTTTTTTTTTGAAGTATTCTTTGATCTGCATTCAGACTACATTTCTTTCTTGGGAGGTGGAAAGCATTTTTCATCCTAAGCCCTTTGGAATTGTATTAGATCATTATATTGCTGAGAATAACTAAGGCATTCATATCAACCAGCATTTATTAAGCACCTACTTCATGGTTTGGATCTTGAGAGGAAGACAAAAACAGAAAGATCCCTTTCCACAGAGATCTTATAACCTATTTGTTAGCTAAATGGACTGCCCAAGGTATGCATAGGTAGTACACAGAAGAGCCAGGATAAGAGCACAGATCTTCTTACTATGAAATCATTTTCCATTCCACTGTGTCAAGCTACATAACAAAGTATTATGAGAAGTCCCTGAAGTAGTAGGGAATACAAAGACAAAAGCATTTACAGTGCTCACCTTCAAGGACCTCCCAAGATGATGGCAGGAATGGTTTAGACATATATACAAATATCTCTCATTCAAGATACATTACAAAAAGTGCAAAGGAAAGGTCTAGAAACCCCATAATCCAAGGATATGAGAGCATTTCAGCTGGGGGTAGAGGTTGAGGTCAGGGAAGGATATAAGAAGCAGGGGGATATCTGAACTGGGTCTTGATTTCAGTTTTTATTGGAGGTTGCGGTTGATTTTTGCCTTGACTTCTAATGAGGAAGCAAAATATAAAGAGTTTTCAGCTGAGCTGCTATTGATTATGGATGTGGAAAGAATCTATTATACTGCAAAAATCACAGCACATGCTCTGAGATCATTTCTGTGTTTGACAGAGGGTTTCTTTTGGTGCAGCAAGGTACAGTAGAAAGAGAATTAACTCTACAGAGGACTTGGCTTCATATCTTATCTCTGATCTTTCTACCTGTGTGATCTTAAGCAAGTAACTCAATTTTCCTGTGCCTCATCTTCCTTATCATTAAAACAAGGGGTGAGGGGCAGCTAGGTGGTGCAGTGGATAGAGCACCAGCCCTGGAGTCAGGAGGACCTGAGTTCAAATCCGACCTCAGACACTTAACACTTACTAGCTGTGTGACCCTGGGCAAGTCACTTAACCCCAATTGCCTCACTAAAAAAATAAATAAAATAAATAAAAAATTTTTAAAAACAAGGGGTGAGGGGGAGTTTGAATTACAAGGTTTCTTGAGGTTCCTTCAGGCTTTAGCTCTATGACCCCAGGTGAGAATGTTTAGCATATTGTTTGAGGTGTGCCACTGGACCTCAGGAGAGAGGAGGGTTGGATTGGTAGATTTTTTTTATTTTTTATTTTTTTGCGGGGCAATGGGGGTTAAGTGACTTGCCCAGGGTCACACAGCTGCTAAGTGTCAAGTGTCTGAGGCCGGATTTGAACTCAGGTCCTCCTGAATCCAGGGCCGGTGCTTTATCCACTGCGCCACCTATCTGCCCCTGGATTGGTAGATTTTGGAGTCATCCACATGAAGACAATCATAAAACCCATAGGAGTTATTGAGATTACTGACAGAGTTATATATAGAGAAGAGCCCAGGACTGAGCCTTGGGTTATACCTGTGTACGGGGAGCTGCATATTGATAAAGATCTCACAAAGAAAACTGAGAAAGAATATTTTCATTAGTGGATGGAGAACCAAGACAAAGTAGTGTCACATAGCTTATAGGAGAGAGAGTGTATTGATGAGAGTCAAATACCAAATGCTGCAATTGTCATGAAGAGGATAGAAAATAGGACATCGAATTTACCAATAAAAAACTCATTTGTGACCTTGGAAAGGTGGTTTAAATTAAGTAGTAGAAATGGAAATAGTATTGCAAGGGTTTTCAAAATGAATGGGGTTGAGAAAGTAGAAACACAAAATGGAGATAGTTTTTCCCCCTCTCCCTTAAGAGTTTGACTGTAAAAGGAAGACCATACATAGAACAGTTTTAGGAGAGCAAGGGGTCAAATAAAAGTTTTGGGGTTTTTTTTAAAAGAATATATGAAATTGGGTGGCCAAAGGTAGCTATTGTTGTAGCCAATGGATAGAGATTGAAAATTAGGGAAAGAGTGGGTGCTGGAATGGACAAGCTTTAAGAGGGAAACAGGGGAGTTAGGATCAAAGGCACAAATAGAGGTGTAGGCACTGCCAAAGAGAAGGACAGTCTTTTCCTCTGAGACTAGAGAAAAGAAGATGACAATATAGAATGGTGCTGAGGCATTTTGCAGTATAGAATGACAGAGAAGACAGTTTTCTTCCAATACATAGCTTCAATTTTTTTTCAGTGAAATATTATATGAGACTCTGCAGTGAAGGTTGGAGGTGGGTAGTTTGATAATTTGAAAAGAGAAAATTTGGCCCAGACACTGTGGAAAGAGTATTAGAGACTTCATTCATCAAAGTAGAGTAAAATGATTGGCATGGGACAATGAAGTCCCTATTAAAGTTACATTACATAAACATAATAGTCCCCATCAGTTGACATGTTTTGTGATTCTTTGAATCATTTCCAGTATTCACAACACACTCTCAAAGGTAACCCCGGAGGAATCTGGGTTCTCATCCTATCTATGAAATGAAATGTGTCATTTAACCAACCTCTCTATGCCTCAGTTTCCTAATTCCTTCAGTGAATTTACACCAATCTAACCCAATAAATATTTATTAAGCAACTACCATATGCAAGACATTGTGTTAGATGCCAGGCCTATAAGGACAAAAGTAAATATGGCTGGACTCAAGGAACTTAATCCAATGAAATAATATCATTATGGAGAGCTCAGACTAGGTGACCTCCAATGTCCCTTACAAATTCTAAATCTACAATCTCTAAACCCTATAACTTTAGCCAATGACTAAGGATTTTCACTGTGCCATGGTATAAGCACAGTGTCAATTGCTCCAAACTATCCCTATTTTTATGTTAATAACAGAACATATGATAGGTAGGAAGGGGGAAAATCAAGGTAACAGGATTTATTATTTTTTTAATACTTCATTAGAAGTAGGGGAAATGTGATGTGATGACGAAATACCATTTTTGAGACTTTAATTTGTTACTTGGGGGTGAGAGTTTTCTGCCTGGGACCAAGATTATGACTGCTTCTTTAAGAAAAGAGGGTCTCCAAACAGTTTATGAAGTGATAGATCATATATAAATAGGTTGTTTGCTCTCCGTACAGATGCCATCATTACTAAGTACTTTCAGGCTCTTTGAGAGCTAAATAATTTCGTAATGCATCATTGAACATTTAGTTGCTTCGATAGCAGATGGTTTCAGGGGTCCATCTGCTCACAGCAATGTTTTCAACAAGCCCCCTTCACCTTCACCAAGAGGTTCAGAAACATTAGAATATTCATTCTTCACTACAGGTGCTGTTCTTTTGCTCCCTCTATATGAGGGAAAGGGGTCACTGTCTTTTTACAGAGAGAAGAAGCTGCTACCTTGGACTCTTTCAGAAGGATGCCAACCATCAGTGGTATGAGGACACTAATGGACACTAGTGGTTAGGACATATTCAGACTTACCTGGATAATCAGTCTTTTTCCTCTTTTTTTTTTCCCTAAAGTGGGCACACTCTCTGTTAAAAAATGAGAAACCAGTCAGTGACCCTCTGCTGAGCTCCTGCTATATGCCAGACCAGGACCAGGTGCTGTCAGGTTTACCAAAGGATGTACATTTCCTGCTCTGGAGGTCACATGCTGAAAAGGGATGGAGATGTAGGGGGAGTGGGGGAAGGAGGAGCCCACATGAAGCAGGCATAAGAGCACAAAGTAAAAAGACATATGGAGAAGAGCAAACTGAGTGCCTAAGTGCCTGAGTGCTGAGGGGGATGGAAGGAAAAGTGCTGAGGGACGCAGCTAGATATGTTTCAAGAGTCCCTAATGCCCCATTACTTATGTCGTCATTCAATATGCAGGCAAACTGCTGGAGAAACATGATAGTACTGTAGCATGAGGCGAGTATACAGCCATCATTCTGTGCACATGCAGAGTTTTCTTTTTCCAAACTGGAAAAAAGAGAGAGAGAGAGAGGCATAGTTGGTAAACAAGAAACACAGAAAATTAAATAGGAGGGTTTTTTAAAACTCACAAATGAATAAGCTTATTGCTTTGGGTGAGTCAATTATGCTCTCTTCCAATACTCTGGAGTCCATAGATTTTATTCAGTTAACTAAAAATATGTATTTCCAATATGGGCTAATTAGGGACATGTCACTTCATCACTGGTCTGTCAGTCCCTGGGAAACAATGAAGCGACTGCTATCTCTGAGAGTAGACATGTCTATGAGAGGCGAATTTTGCTCTTGTCTCTGCTAACCACTGGGGATAACTCAGAGAAGCAAGAATATTCTATATTTTATGTGAATATGGGTTCTTGAATTTTGAACCTTGGGACAAACCAATTAATAATAAGTTCTGGTGCCTTGGGGAAAAGCAATGTGAAATGTTCTGAACTACTTTGGCTATGGCTTAATGGATAGAACGCTGGATAGCACCAAGTCAGTAAGGCCTGGGTTTGAGTTCCATTCACAAGTTACAAGTTCTCTGTCCTCAATTTCCTCATCAGTAAAATGAGGATGATGAATACCTATAGTACCCACCTCAACAAGAGAGTTGTGAAGCTCAAATGAGATAACCTATGTAAAGTGCTTTACAAAATGTAAAACACCATGTAAATATCAATTATTGCATTAAAATGGTGATGGTTTTGTGGGGTATTGCTTGTCCTCTGCTTATGACCTTACAAACAAACTAGTTTGATTTTTTGACAGCCTAAATTAAGTCAAATAATTTTTTATTTTATCTTATTAATTTAATTTATCTTATTAAATAAATCTTTTATTTGAAGGGGGTCCTAAATCAGTGATTTCTAACTCTCTAGTAATAGTGAGGGGCAGCTAGGTGGCGCAGTGGATAAAGCACTGGCCCTGGATTTAGGAGGACCTGAGTTCAAAGTCGGCCTCAGACACTTGACACTAGCTGTGTGACCTTGGGAAAGTCACTTAACCCCAATTGCCTCACCCCCCCCAAAAAAAATAGTAATAGTGAAAGATATATCTGGTTATTTCAAGGGATGCTGTGAAATTCTGAACTACACAACAAAATTTACAGAATTATAGAATTGGAAGATTGGAAGGGACCTTAGTGGTCATTTCATCCAACCTGCTCCCCACTATAACATACCTGACTAGTGGTCATTCAACTTAAACTCAAAAATCCCCAAAGAGAAAAATATAATCACCCCTTGATGCAACCTATTTTATTGTTGGACATCTCTAATTATTATTAAGTTTTTCCTGACATCAGTCCCAAAATTTGATACTTTGCAAATTATAGGCTGCTGCAATTAGAGCTTGAAGGGACCTCAGAGATTATCTAGTCCAATCAATCCTTTCATTTTACAAATAAAGAAATGGAGGCTGAGAGGGGTTAAGTGACTAGCCCCAAATTACATAGATAGTAACAGTGATAGGCTGTGAACCTCTGACAACTGGCTCCAAATTTCTAATTACACTGAACCATAACGCTTACATCTATTGCTCCTAGTTCTACTCTGTTGGGTCAAACAGAACAACTCTAATCTTTTCGTAACATGACAGCTTTTCAAATATTTGAAGAAAAATGATCATCACCACTACTTCCCACCAGCATCACCACCGCAAAGTCTTTTCTTTTTCAGGTTCTGTTCTGTTTCAGGTTCTTCTGTTCCTTCAAAGAATCTGATTTTATCATATGAACTTAAGAACTTTACCTTTTTGCCAGTTTATTGATGTCATTTTTATTTTCTCTCATTTTAAAATGATTCACAAGGGTCCTATTATTTCATTGGTGTACAGGACTCTTGGATGCAGAGGCTTCCTCTACCAATCCAAGTCAGCAGCCTCTCTGTGACTTAGAGTCTTAAAGAGTTGCCCAGGCATCCAGCTCTGGATGGGCAGTAAGTAGCCCAAAACTCCCACCTGTGGCCATTTCCAGATTAAAAAGTAACTGAGAAATGTTTGACATAACAAATAAAATGAAAATATCAATTACTTTAATTTGTGGTTTTCTAATTCAATATGCAGCCCATGGGGCTTTGTTTCTATTGATGTTTGATACCATTGACTTTGGGCAATGAGGTTAATTGACTTGCCCAGGGTCATATAGCATATGTCAGAGGTGAAATCTGAATCCAGACCTATCCACTATATCATGCTTGCCTCTCTGAAAATATAGGGATGGAGATGGAGTTGGAGAGGAAGATGGAGATGGAAATATGGATATAGATGTAGCTAAATGGGTGGATGGGTGGATAACTATAGATAGGTAGATGGATAAGTGGAGTTATCAGATCTGATGTCTATAATCAGACAAATGGATGACTAAATAAATATCACATTTGATATCTATCTACCTATCCATCTATCTATCTCACCAAAGGAATATAGATTTAGTGCTGGAAGGTACCAAAAGGTCATCTAGTCCAAGCCATTTCTTTTACAGATGAGGAAACTGATCCCAGGTGTTAACTAACTTGCCCAAGTCCACTTAGGCAATAAGTGGTGGAGCCAGGATTTGAACCCAAGTCTGAGTTGAGCACTTTTCCCACTGTACCATGACACCTCCAATATTTTAGTAGGAGGAGCTAGATGTCAAGTGTGACAAGACAAATAGTGAAATGATGTCCCAACTTCAAGAAAACTAGAATCATGGTGCTAAATAGCTGGTTTCTCACTTTAAAATCGGTTTCTTGTCATTGTTGTCCAGACGAAGCTTAATTAGAGCTTCTACTGAGGGCATCTGGGCAATTTACCAGCTTCTGTCTTTCTACATAAACATGCCTGCCTTTGTTCATTTTACCTCATGCAATAATTCATTACTTTGTATTAATCTTGGATAAAAATAATGTAAAATCATTCTGTGTAAGATTTTATCAATATCATACTCAAGATTTAATGTTTTAATTAAAAACAATTATTTGCCTTTAAACACTCCAAATAAATGCTGTCCGCTTGATTGGGACCAACCCGGTGTTTGCCTGTCTGGATAAGAGAAAAGCAGGAAAAGCACCATTCTTTTCTGATTAGTGTAATCAAAGACAGGCAGTATATTTAATTAGATGTTGATTTCCACTATGACCTGGATAGTGAGGCTAGCAGACTAGTGATTTGTTATTTCTAGATATATAGTATAGGTATGAAAGGGCAACTAGGTGGCACAGTAGATAGAGTGCCAGGCCTGGAGTCAGGAGGACTCATTTTCCTGAGTTCAAATTTGGCCTCAGACACTTATTAGACCATGGGCAAACCATTTAACATTATTTGCTTTGGTTTCCTCTGTGAAATGAGCTAGAGAAAGAAATGGCAAACCACTCCAGAATTTCTGCCAAGAAAACCCTGGATAGGGTCATGGAGAGTCAGACACAACTGAAAAACAACTGAATGGGGGCAGCTAGGTGGTACAGTGGATAAAGCATTGGCCCTGATTTCAGGAGGACCTGAGTTCAAATCCAACCTCAAACATTTGACACTTACTAGCTGTGTGACCCTGGGCAAGTCACTTAACCCTCATTGCCCCACCAAAAAAAAGAAAAGAAAAAGAACTGAACAACAACTGAATAAGTATGAAAAATATACATATGACAAGAGGGGAGTAGGATTGTATTTGGCACACTAAGAAAACTCAAAGCAGACATTTGATTTAAAAATAATGTAGGGTTTAACCTCAGTTAAGTAGAAATCAACTAGGCAGAATTTTTACTTTCTCCCTTACTCTATTTTCAGAAGAAAGTAAATGGCATAAAAATTAAGACATCAAGTATCTTATCAAAACTAAACTAAACTAAACTCAGGAGGATGTCTAGGAATCTGTGTATGTAATTTGAATCTTCTAGATTTTCTACATCTACATCCAAAATAAAGTTTAACATCTTTGGCAGAGAAAAGGGCTTAACATTAAAAAACTAGAAAATTCAATTAACTAGAATCTAACAATTCAATTCAATGAATTCTTATTAAGTATCTATTCTGGTAGGCACTGGGGAAATACCATTCAACTAATTGATTTGTTAAACTCCTATAAAGTACCAAATGAGAGGATATTTATAAAGCATAGTGCCTGACACATAGTAGGTGCCAAATAAATGCTTATTCCTTTCACCTTTCCCCCCTACCAGGCATTGTATTATGCACTGAGGATACAATTGGTCTCAGTTCTCAAATTGCTTACATTCTATTAGGGAAAGAACTTGAATGTTTGAAAGTCAATACAGAATATATACAAATTAAATACAAGATAATTTCAGAGTGAAATCTACTAAGTAAAAAGATCCTGGGCCAGCCTTGATTCCCCTCTTATCTCTGATCTTTCAAAACCAAATCCTGATTCTGCATGCCTTCATCTCCCTCCCTACTACTTTTAGATTCCTTTGATGTGTTATCTTCCCACATTACAAAGTAAGAACATTAAGGGCAGGATATATCTTTTTTTTTTTCTATTTGTATCCCCAGGGCTTAGCACAGGGTCTTGCCCAAAGACAGCATCTAATAAATGCTTGTTTTCTTTATCTTTCTTTCTTCCTTCTTTCTTCCTTTTCTCCTTTTTTTCTTCCCTTCCTTTACTTTGATTGATTTTAATATGAAGCACAGGCCAGCAACGGAACAGAGGCCACCCACAACACATGAAGAACATGACTCTATCACATCCAAATCCAGGAATTCCCTTAAAATTGTGATAAAAAGAAACTAGTTCAGAGCCACAGTACTAATAATCTTAATTCACACCTAGAGATGGTTAGATTTAAAGTTAGGAAGAACTTGGATCAAATCTTGCCTGTGACACTTACTAGCTGTATGACTGGGTAAGTCTCAGGATGTGAAATGGGCATTAATAATAGTACTTACTGGGGCAGCTAGGTGGTAGGTACAGTGGATAAAGCACCAACCCTGGATTAAGGAGGACCTGAGTTCAAATTTGGCCTCAGACACTTGACACTTACTAGCTGTGTGACCCTGGGCAAATCACTTACCTCTCATTGCCCTGCCCCCCTAATAATAATAATAATAATAATAATAATAACAATAACAATAATAATAACAATAATAGTAAGACCAAATGAGATAACAAAGCTTAAGAGTTTTGCAAACCTTAAAGCACTATATAATCACTAGCTATTTATTACCTTTCTAAATGACTCCAAATATGGTAGAAACAAATTTACTTAAAAAAACAAGCTAATTTAGTATTTAGCTAAATCCTTGGCTTAATTAAAGTCAGGCAGTTAGTCAAGAAACATTTAAATCATTCAGAATGTGCCAGGAATTATGTTAAAAGATGGAGACTTACTGCCACATAACAAAAACATTGCCCCTGCTCTCAAGGGGTTCACCCTCTAATGGGGAACACAATCTGTGAAGCTGGAACATTTTAAGGGCTACATCTAACCCTATTGGCAGGATTTCTCAAACAAGTTTTTTGTGTCTCAGCACAGTCTTAAAGTATTTACTGTATATGCTAGGAAGTGCATACAATTATGTAGACTAATTATGCCATTTTATATGGCTTCTGACCTGTGCAAGAAGCAGGGCAGAATTCTCTAACTGCACTTTCCTGACCAATACATATCCATTTCCTCTTGGAAAGAGCTTCAAATCCTCTTATCTCTGGGATTATGTTACTCAAGATACAGCACCAAAAGGGAGATTAGTTACTGACTTGGAAACCATAATAACAACCTCACTTGGGAGATCTGATGACCTGATTCAAAATTATCTTTACTTCAGAAGTCAGGGAAAGGAAATGTTAAGGCTGAATGGAACAGGAAACGTTACCTTAGCATTGTCTATATTCAATCAGGTACTGATCACCAAAGTCCTCCAGAATCCTTAGTTCCTGTTTGTCCCTTTGGGCTGAAGCAGATGAATCCACACCATGGAATTATGCACATAAAGTGAAGAGTGATTTAAGATCAAAACAAGTTTAGCCCTCAATACATTGGACTCTATTTTATCACATCAGTTTTTGTTTGTTTGTTTGTTTTGGCAAGGCAATGAACATTAAGTGACTTGCCCAGGGTCACACAGCTAGTAAGTGTCAAGTTTCTGAGGCTGGATTTGAACTCAGATCCTCCTGAATCCAGGGCAGGTGCTTTATCCACTGCGCCACCTAGCTGCCCCACATTAGTTTTAATGAAATGAAGTTCTCCTTCATTTTGCTTGTATACGCACAACTTTTGCCACAGGATTCAATTAGTGACAGGTTTGTCTATCAATGGTAATAATAATGATATCAACAACAACTCTTATATAGTCCTTTACAAATTCTCATTTGTTGTCATTCATACAAATTCTCTGTTGTCATATCACAAGAACCCTAGGTAGTAAGTGCTATTATTATGATGCCCATTTTACAGATGAAGTAACTGAGGTAGACAATGATTAAGTGACTTGTTCAGGGTTAAAAAATTGTTAAGGGCCAGAGGCAAAATTTGAACTCAGGTCTTCCTGACTCCAGATCCACTGTGCCCCTTCTCAATTGCTTTCTGGTAAAGGAAAGGAGAAAACAATGGAATGGTGGTATTAGGTTTTTATGGTTACAAATACCTTTAAAATTTAGGCTACGACCAACATTTTGACCTTAATTACCTATGCACGTGCAACTTTGTAGACCTGGACTTAACGGTGACATTATAAAATTGTGCCCAGAAAATGTTTTATAGATATTACTATATGGAGGACTTATTATCAGAAGCCTTAATTATGTTTATGCTTCATTGACAATTTTACATCAGAATGAAGCAACTGCAAATTTGAAGATCATTAATGAAAAGACTATTTCTGCCCCTTAAATGAAAAGCACCATTGCCAATGAAGGGTTGACCTATAATCACAAAATGACTAAATTATAGTGATTAAATCAGAGGTAATTTAGGCATTTGGTTAAAAGATGAAATTGAACCACCTACCAATGTTTGTTTGGTGCAATACTTAACTACTTACTTTAGCTTTGTGCTTAAAAATCTTTATTTCTATATTTCAGTTATGATTGTATTTTTCTTACCACTGAAGAGGAGAGGTTCATTCACAACCTCATCATCATAGTCATGAAGCATAAATCTAAAAAGATGGAGATCAGTCACTTCACTAACTAATGTTTGCAGATGTTAGGCATTGGCAGTGCCATATTTTTAGATGCTAGATTTTCTTGGATTTGAGGGTGGATTTTTCTTTTACTAATTAGTTTCTAATCCACTACAGAAAATGTTCTCTGAGGCTTGCTAGTATAAATTCTTCAGGAATCTTAAGAAAGTTCCATATCATGAAACAATTTCTCTCATGTCTGCTTCATTTCATTTCTTTATCATTGGAGTCCAACAAATCCCATTCTTTCACAATATTTCCAGTCTCCCAATGTAAGGAGTCAGGATTACTTAATCTTCTGATGCCTCCAGTGCCACCCATGTCATACTTTTGCTTGAGTGGGTGATACTGAGAGAAGTTCATATCTAATCTCAATGGCCGTTGGGCCCTTCCTTTAAAGAAACAGAAAACAAACATGCCAAGTTCTATATACATATGAATAAAAATGGGATGTCAGTGCTTTGGAATGGACCCAATATCCAGTTTCTCCATGTGAGGTTTGGCATTCATTGTGGAAAACCACCAGTGGCAAGAACAGTTGCTACTTTGGACCTCAGGTCTCCTTTATAAGATAGCACTAAGAAATGGGTAATTGAGTTTTTACTTCCTGAAAAGAAATAGAGATAGAGGTCTAAGTTAAAATGAATCAAATATTCCTGATCAATGACTATTTCAGTAAAGAGGCAAGTTTAGGAGAATCTACTACTTACTAGCCAGCCCTTTGGAAAAATAACAAAAATGCATCAATTTTTCTATGTCAAAGAAAATTCTTAGTCAAATAAGAAAACTAGGAATTGTGTACTCCAGGTTTAAACACAAACTATCCAGAATTAGTCTCTGGATACAAAACCAGATGTTTAGAAGCATTAATTTTTAACATAATTTTTATTAAATAATGCAGGTTTTTAATAGAAAAAACCCTCACCATGATAGTGTGAGGGGCAAAAATCATGTCACTTTAAGAGCATGAGTGTTTAACTGAGAAGTCAATGCCCTCTTTGCTGCTAGTTTTAATTATCCCAAGAGTGCAAACCAAATTTTGTTTCATAGGAGTAAAAGGACACTGCATTCTGACCTCTTCACAGAGGAAATGGATCAGTTGTTTCAGTGAAGTAAACCCATTCATCTCCTTCCCTAAAAGTAGACTCTAGCAGCACAGAGACATTGGAATCTACATAGAACCTAAGTTATCAAAATAATTATTAAGTTCTTTATCCCTGCCCACTAAGCATATTTGTTAATTGTCAAAGAGAAAGTGCACTGAAACATGTCCAGGGAGCAAATTATGATTTCTATAAGGCAAAATTTGCGGGGGGGGGGGGGAGGGCGGGTTGAAAGGAATGTTCATTTCCATGGTGCTAAAATTTTATTTTTGGTTATAGAAAAATATTCATTTTAGAATTTACTTATGACAAAAATACCTCATGTCAATATGAACTTGGAGTTTTTAATTGGCTAGCATTTTTGTACTTTATACAATATACTAAATGGACAAACTATTAACTTGCATTGAAAACCTGTATAATGTCCCTATAGGTCATGGCAAAAACATATGCCAATTTTAACTTGTAATCTAATTAGTTTTAAATGCTTTGGGTTATTTTGCATCTGATGCTGTAATAAGAGAATTTTCAATATTCCTCAAAAATTCCTCTTCAATCAAAAAGAGCATGATTTTGTTTTTGCAAATAATTTAAGGATTTTTTCTTTTTATGAAATCTTATTGTATTCAGTGTTTACATGTGCTCACATATGTGCCCTAGTAGAATTTTTGAGCAGAAAATTACAACACTCTTTATAAAAAAATAATGAAATCAGCTATCAGAGGTATTCAACAATTTAAGTTTTCTGCTTTGCTAAACAGAAAGAGACTACATATTTTCAAGTCCTAATGATGTTTAAACTTAATTTAAATGATTTGGGCTTGGTTTCACTTTATCTTTTCTTGGGAAGCAACATTATATTGGAATCTTTGTAATAGCCACGCTCTGGTTCATTGCCTCCACATCTTGCTGTAAGTTCTTGGGACAGGGCTCTGTTTTGATTTCTTTTTTATTAATGGGAAATGCTGTTCACCTTTAGGTGCCATCATTCTAGTTCTTAAACAGTCCAGCACACCAGCCTTTGCAACCCTATAACCTCAATTTTTAAATGGTGTGCTGGCTTCCCGTCTGAGTTGGGAGGCTACATGATTTTCTCTGCCTTCAGAGTTAAGAAAATTACTTGGTGCAGGTCATGGTAAAGTCAGAATTATGACATAATTGGAAGCAGCATGTTCAATTTGGGGGTAACCAGACAGTGTTATGGGGGAAGAGGCGGGAGGGGTGTTTTTCTTTCTCTTGAACCATTTACACGAGTATTCTGTTGTTCCTTTTGGATAGAGACGAGACTTCTCAGCACCCATTTCGACTCCAATTTAATGAAGTTGTTAAAGTAGCAAGACTGACAGGTTAATTATCCTTTATAAAAGGGGGACAAATTGAACTGTGTCTTTCCATCATTTTTTGATATATCAAGAAGCTCCAGAGGTGCTCAGATGCCACTCTGGTGAATAGCACAGCTAATCCACTCTGCAATTCTGTCTTGACCCTGCTCTCCCCACCGGGGCCGCACTCGATTGCAGTTGGTTTTTGTTTCACATTCAACAGATCCCACTTTATTATAAATTCAGAAGGATTTTTTTCCCTTCTCCCTCCATATGTTGGCTGACAGCTCCCCTGAAATAACTGATGGCTAAATTTAAACTCTGATGAAAATTAACCCAAGTGTTAAATGCAAACAGGAACTGCTTGGAAGAGAAAAGAGTTATCATAGTAGATGCCAAACAGTGGAAAATGTGTGTAAATTAATGGAGCCTCACTGGTGACAAGCTGTCAGGCAGTTTGATGGCTCTTGCTCTCATTTTAGTCCCACTGAAGTTGGCCAGAGGGCAGCATGGACAAGTCCTGCTTTTCAAAAAGACCGCGGGATGCTTGACAGTAACGCTAACTAGATCATCGAAAGTTCATGGTCAAATAAGAGATTTTTTTTTTGCAAAGCTTTGCACTAAACAGAGTTCACAGACAGATGAGCTATGAATGAGAGATTAAATTGCAGGTGCAGCAAAAATGGTTACAAAAGGAAAGGGGGGGGGCAGAGAGAGAAGGAGGAAAATATCACCGAACTGGGCTATTGCTTTCAGATTTAAGTTAATATTCAAGAAGCAATCTTGTTAGTCCCAAATGAGCAGTTGACTTTAAAAGATTTTCCTAGTTAGAGAGCAATGTTTCACTTAATGGAGGCATCTGGCCAAAAAAATCATATTTTTCAGATTAAAATACAGAATTTTCTTGGAAGCTCAATAAAAAGAAGAAATTGAATTAAAGTGAGTTCTTGTCCTGCAAGCATTCCTGTTGGAAATACACAGGAAACCAAAGACAAATTAAACTCATAGGTTTACAGAATACTGGAAATGAAGAGCCCATCAATCTATTATCCATTTTTAAGTCAACACCCCCAGAAGGCAAAAATATCCTTTTTCTTTGCTTATTGGCAAAAAAGAAAGGCAAAAGCCAATCATATTCTATTGCTATTATTAATTATGTTAAATATTTGTATTGTAATCTTAGCATGGTAAAGTATATTTACTAATGCACAATTAATTATTTGATATTTATTGTTATTCTATTAATCATATCTTTATTATTATTACTTATAATAACTTATGATTATGAATAAAATGTTGTTGTTGTTCAGTCATGTCTGATTCTTTGTGAACCCATTTGGGATTTTCTTGGCATAGATACTGAAGTGGTTTGTCATTTCCTTCTCCTGCTCATTTTACAGATGAGGAACTGAGGCTAAACAGGGTTAAGTGACTTACCCAGGGTCACATAGCTAGCAAGTGTCTGAGGCTGGATTTGAACTCAGGAAAATGAGTCTTCCTGACTCTGGGGTTGGCATTCTACCCACTGCACTACCTGGCTCCCCTTATGAATAAAATAGCATGTAATGAATTTATCTTACTTTTCATTATTAACAAAAACAATACATGCTTAAATGAAAATTTAAAATTTGTGAAGAGATATTTATTATCTTAGCAATCCTTTGGGAGCAGGTATGAACAACATTATCATCCTTTTTTATAGACGTGGAAACTAAGAATAAGAAAAGTTAAGTAAATTGCCCATAGTCACAGTAAATAACTGTCAGGTGAAAGATTTGAGCTTTCCTGACTCCAAATTCTGCCCATCATCCATTGTGTTATGTTGTCTTACAATTAAAGTATAACAAAAGATTTCGTTGTTTTATATAATTAATTAAACACCACAATTTAAATATTAAAAGATCATTTGCTGTTCTGAGTGGAACATTGAACTGAAAATCAGACCTGTTCTAGTTCAAGTTCTGTCCATATGACCTTGAAATTAACCTCATTTTCCTTATTTATAAAATAAATAGGCTACCTACTCTACCCACCTCATGGGTATAATATGATGATTAAGTGAGATAACACATAAAAGTATTTATATGACAACATTTTCTATAGTATTTATTGAATTTTTATTCAATTCTTTTTAGGCATTTTTTCCCAGAGGAATGAATATCAATTTAGAGTCAAAAATCATCTAGTCCAAACCTTCCGTGTTTCAGAGGAGAACATTGAGGTCTAAAGAGTTTAAGTGATTTGCTAACGGTTATTTTTTGTTAATGGTAACAGAAGAGGTGGAATTCACACCAACATCCTCTGTCTCTAAATCTAGCACTCTGAACATTGTAACATGGGGCTGAGATTATTTCTCTGCAGTAATTTATTTCCTCCCCGACTCTCTTCCTTTCTTCCACTTTTCTTTCCTTCCTTCTTTCTGTCCTTCCTTTCTCCCTCTAATCCTCTCTTCCTTTTCTTTGTTGTTTTTCTTTTATTTCTTCTCCTTCCTCTATCTTCCTTCTCTTTCTTTATCTTCTTCCACCTCTTCTACACACTTTCTTTCACCCCCTCCCTGTCCTTACTGGTATTCCTACTTTTCTTTTTAATCTGTTATTATTTAGGGCCCCTTTTCTAATAGGTATGGGAGGAGAAGGAAGGAAAAGGATGGGGAAGGGGGAGATTATAAGCATTTATATAGCACATACTATGTCCCAGGCACAGTACTAAGTGTTTTAGAAATATTTTCTCATTTGATGCTCACAACCCTTCATGGTAGGTGTTCATACTATCTCCATTTTACAGTAGAGGAAATTGGGACAAACAGAGGCCAAGTGATTTGTCTAGGGACACACAGTTAGTAAGAAGAAGGAAGGAAGGAAGGAAGGAAGGAAGGAAGGAAGGAAGGAAGGAAGGAAGGAAGGAAGGAAGGAAGGAAAGGAGAAAAGCAAGAGGAAAAAGAAGAGGAGGAAGATGAAGATGAAGACAAAGAAGAAGAAGGAGGAGGAGGAGGAGGGGGAGAAGAAGAAGAAGAAGAAGAAGAAGAAGAAGAAGAAGAAGAAGAAGAAGAAGAAGAAGAAGAAGAAGAAGAAGAAGAAGAAGAAACACATGCCTACTATCTCAAGGTGGAAAACACACCATAATCATCTTTGGTTTTAATGATTTTAAATCTTCTGAGTGAAGTAATTATCTGTCTTTTAGGTGCCATAATGTTCCATGGTTATTTCTTTGATTTGAAGATATGCCTCATTACGATATGGGAATATTGTTTGTCTCAAGCATTTCCAATGATTACTATGATTTATTCCCCCATGAAAGTTTATTGTACTCTCATACAGTTAGTCATAAAACCTACTTCAAAATGAAGACTTCTGATTTTTGCATGATCCCCTACTTTCTTAAACACTTGGAGTAACTAAAAATTCGAGATGAGGTCTTCAGTACCTCTGGTCTTGTCACTTGTTACAGAAGACACCATAGCTAGCAGCAAGGTGCATGTTTCTGATCTTGGGAGACGGAACAGTCAGATAAGGATTCTTAGCCAAATCTCTCTCCCTGCCCATTTTCAAGGGCCTATAGGGAGGTGATAGCTCTTGACAGAGTCCTTCATCAAATTCTGTCCTCAGAGTCCATCCATGGGCCCACCATGCATCCCCTGGCTATAGACTCAAAAATGCAGTAGCTGAGGTTCATTATCACAGTGGGGTACAATGTAAAGAGCATTGACCTTGGAGTCAGAATATCTGAGTGAAATTTTTAGCTTTGACATTAGCTGTGTGACCTACTTCAAGCTGCTTAACTTCCTTATGCCTTAATCTCTTCATCTGTAAAATGCAGATAGAAATACACTACTCTACCTATCTTCCAAGGTTGTTAGGAGAATAATGCCTTGTAATAATTAAAGCCACACATTCAAAGTTTAAAATGTCATGTAATTATGAATTGTTGTTAATAAAATTTTCCTAGATTGTTCTAGACTCTCCACCTTCCATATAAGTAGAGTACTTAGTGCTTGACTTCTTTTTTTGTTTGTTTGTTTGTTTTTGGGGGGGGACAATTGGGGTTAAGTGGCTTGCCCAGGGTCACAGAGTCAGTAAGTGTTAAGTATCTGAGACTGGATTTGAACTCAGGTCCTCCTGACTCCAGGTCCAGTGCTCTATCCACACTTGACTTCTTTAATCTCCTCCAACATCCCTGCTCATTCTCTCCATGAACACAAATGTTCTCACCTTTTGGATTTTGGAATTAGAATACTTTTGTACAAATGCTGGCTTTATGATAGCTTCATTTTTCTTCTCTGGAAATAAGGAGGTTGCACTGTATGAGCTCTAAGTCTACTTTCAACTTTAGCTTTCTATGATTCTGCAGAGTTCCCATGCCACTTCTGCCATGTTTTGCTCCTAGAACCCCATTCCTTTCTTGCTTTGTCAAATTGGTGTATTATCATGACAAGGCTCTAGAAAACCACCACTGCTGAGAAGGTGCCCCCAACTAATCGAAAGAGGTGGGGAATTTCTGTTTGAGAAATTATTATTTCTCTCTTTTATGAATAACTAATCATTGTATTGAGACCAAGGTTTTTTCCCCTTTTCTACTTCCTCATCCAGAAATCAACCAATGTGGGAAATCTTTTTTAAAAGACTCACTCAGCCAGGATGCCTGAGATCTAATCAAAGACAATAAAAGAAATTCTAAGTTTAGGCTAGTAGATGGATTCCTCAGACAGGTTTAAGAAAGTGTGTGTTCTCCCTTTTGTCGGAAAGGTGATATGGAAATTGATGTCTTTTTGACCAAGAAGTGGGTGATCTAAATCACATACCCCAAAGACCCTCATTTTAATATAACCCACCTCCCATGATAATATTTATTCTCTCTTATTACTTGTTGACCAATCAGAGTTGATTTTCACCTTCAGGTGTGCCTCTTTTTCAAAAGACTTTATAAATTTTGAAGGTTTGGTCTCTTTAGTTACTGAGGGGACAATGATCCTGGTTTTTGATGACTGATTCCTAGACATAGTGAGTAAAACTGATTTTAATTTACCCAGAAGCTTTGCCTCTCAGAACTTTTTAAAATATCACACCTGCTAGCATGTCTTGGGGGTGGGGGGTGGGAGGGGTGCAGTATTCATTACATTAAAAATCACCTATTTCAGTATCTGGGGAGAATTTAAGCATTTTCTTGTATTTAATGTGCCATTCTAGTATATAAAGTGAATTTTTTCTGGGCAATGAGGGTTAAATGACTTGCCAGTAACCTATGGGTAGATTAATGACAACATAGACCTACATATTTTCTTTTTTTTTTTTTTTTTTGGTGGGGCAATGAGGGTTAAGTGACTTGCCCGAGGTCACCCAGCTAGCAAGTATCAAGTGTCTGAGGCTGGATTTGAATGCAAGTCCTCCTGAATTCAGGGCTAGTGCTTTATCCACTTTGAATTTTATTTTTTAAAAGATAAATTTGTAGAGCAGTGTACTAGGAATAGGAGGTTTGAATTTTAATCTTAAGTTAGCCACTCATTGGTTATATTTGTAACCCTGACCAAATCATTTTCCATCATAGATTCAGTTTCCCTGTTTGTAACTTGAGTAGATGATTTCTAAGGTCTTTTCCAGTTCCAAAATTGTGTGATGATTGTGCCTGTATTAAAAGTTATAATCTAAGAAACACCCCCAAATTTTAAGTCCTATGGAATAATTATAGGTTTATTATAGATTAATATTATCTTTGTTGAGATTGTAAATTTCTAGATGCATGGGTAATGTCAGTTTACACATTCGAATTCCCCAATGAAGGATTTTGTTTTGTTTTGTTTTTGTCTTTGTTTTTCGTTTTGGTTTTGGTTTTGGTTTTGGTGATAACAGTATATGGCTAATTAGGGTGTCATAAAACTGTCAGAGCCTAAGGAGGTCATATCTCTAACTATATGTTGAAGAGTACAAATCTCTTTTATATTTTCTGTACAAGAAATACAATGAATATATAATTAACATGTGAAGGCAAACATCCAAGGATAATTCAATGTAGGAAAAGGACTTCTGGTCACGCATCATTTGCTCTACATGTACAAGGCTCCCATTATCAACAGCACCACCTTTAGATGTGTGGACGATATTCCCACATCACAGATTATGGACCACACATTTCAAACACCTAACTATAGGGTCCTTTGATATCTCTGTCTATTATTTTATGTTTTAGTTTTGTCTACCCAACTAGATTGCAAGATCTTTGAAGGCAGAGACTATGTACTATGTTTCTTCCTCATCCCTTTATGGAGCCTGGCACTAGTCTGTGCACATGGGAGGTGTTCAAAAGATGCCCATCAATTTATTGATAATTTGAAAGGCAAATCTGCAAGAGGAAAGGTGCATATGTATGTATGTATGTATGTATGCATGTATATATATATGTGTGTGTGTGTGTATGTGTGTGTGTATAATTTCATTCCTATATAAAATGGAAATGACATTTTTATCTACTATTTTATACTCCCTTCTTCACTCCTTTAGGGCAAATTACAGAGGCTTGACTTTATACAAAAAGAACTTCTTGATTACCTGTGAGTAGGTAGTCATTTGTGGTTTATCTCTAATCCTAAAACAGCTTCTAACAAATCTTCACAGGCTGCTAAAATGTTATCCTCCCCACTTATAATGTATAGTCAAAATTTTCATTATTCCAATAATTAATCTAAGAATAAGAAATTTAAAAGCACCCACTATGTGTCAGGTACTGTGCTAAGAATTGGGGTTAGAGATAGGGATATGATTAGGAATAATAAGGTTATATTGGTTAAAAAGAAACCCTCACAGATTGCCCTCTACCAATGCAGGAGGGCATCTTTTCCACAACTTGTAGTCTTAGAGAATTGTGAAGGGCATTAACCTGGATTAAATGGCTTCAGGTTCACACAAGGGGTATGTGCAAGAAGTGGCACTTCAAACCAGATGTTCCTGATTCCAAAGTCTCTATCAATGGTACCACTTTTAGATGTGTACCACTCTGCCTCTCAGGGGATGCATTTTTAAAATTAAATAGTTCCTACCCTCAAAGAGCTCACATTCTTTTGGGAGCATAGAATACTTAAAAAAGAATCACAGATTTTCTTCTCTCCCAAACAACGTAATAGATTCTAAAACCTAACATAAAGCATTTTTGAATTATCACCCCTATTAAAATTGATCAAGTGGAGAGTGGATTTTTTAAAAGCAGAAAATATGTACCATCATTAGATAAAATGCCCTTGAAAAAAGAACAAAATAAAACTTGAATTGCAAAGGCATGTCTTGTACCAAGTCACTGTAGTCTCAGATATTCTGCAATCAGTTTTAAAAGACTTGGCCACATGCAATGGAATACTGTGAAACAACTTCTCTTTCAAATACCATTAGTCAAAGAAAGAATATGCTATCTCTAATCTTAATAGGTACTGAATTCAAATCCTGCCTGTCACTCTCTGTATGACTGTTAGCAAGTCATTTAATCTCTCTGGGTCCAAAGTTTCCTTATCTGCAAAATGAGGGATTTAGAGTAGAAGACATTTGGAATTTCCACCAGCTCTAAATCTCTGACTTTGTAATCTGAACAAGACATCCATAAAAAATGGCAAGGTCATTCTCCTACCCAGTGTTTTCTTATGTGAATCTAAACAGAATGGGTAAAATAGAAATCAATAGTACGGAGTCCTGCTTTTGGATTAAAAGAGTCAATTATTCTGTTCTTTATTGTGTCCTTTCGTAAAAAGATTGGAGGGAGTGAAGGGCAAAGGGGTCATGGGGATACTCTGATTCCTGGGAGATTTTGGGAATCAATTGCTGGAAACAGACTGGGGCTGGGCCAAGTACAGGGGAAGCACTCTAGAGTGGGTCATGAATGATGGAAAACTGGAGACGTCTGATGGCCCTTTGGATGGCCTCTGCCGGGCTAGTCGGGGAGGGGTTCATCCTCAGTGGACCCATCTCCACATCACAGTTTGCACTAATTGGTGCTCTCATTGGCTGTCTCAGCAGGGAGGCAAGAGATTGGCATGGCTTCTGTGATGCCTGGGCATTGGAGGGAGTTCTCTCTGGCTCAGTCTCCAGTGGTGCTGAAGGGGCTGCCTGGTCTAGTCTGCTGTGCAGCCGACTACTATCCTGGCAGTCCAGCACAGCCCTTGCAAACACCCTACAGTGCAAGAAGGGATAAATAAGGTGCTGCCCGCCTTTCTTTTAGGTTGTCATATTTCATAAGTGGGCATTATCTTCCTTCTTAAATCTTAGCATAGGAAACCAAGGAAAAGAAGTATCTGGGAATGGAAAACAGATGAAAAAGAAAGGAGAGGCAAGGGAAGTAAAGGAAAGAAGCAAGAGGAAAATAAGGGGAAAGAACAAACATCTTAATTGCCCCAACATGTCAGGTACACTAAGCACTTTGCAAATATTAACTCATTTGATCTTTACAACAACCCTGTGGGGTAGGTTCTCTTATCATACCTATTTTACAGTAGAGGAAACCTTGCCGAAGGTCACACAGCTAGTATCTGAGGCCAGATTTGAACTCAGGCCCTCCTAACAACAGATCCACCATCCACTCCACCACTAAGCTGCCAGGGAAGGGAATTGTTGTTATCTTTGTAAAACTTCAGTGACAAACTTACAAATGATTTAAGCAAACACCTCACTTGAGGTGAATATTCAGTAAATTACTGAACATATTTAACTTATCAGCCATAACTATCATAGGATCCTGTATGTTTCCAGTGGAAGTATGGGGGATCTATTGCCAGAGGAAAGACTTTAAGGCTGCATTTTGTTCTATAGGGTCAAATGTTGTCTTGTTATTTGCTAATCTTTCCTCATTTACTAAAAGAAAAAGCCTTTTGAACCAGAGCCATAAATATGGCAGACCAACTTGGCTATTGTCCTAGGCCACTGAAATTTCAGAGGTAGAAAATTTGAGTACATACACTCCTTCAGCAATATAGAAGTCCCTATATTAACTAATTCCATCTCCCATTTTCTTCCATTCAACTAAATTTATCTTAATTACTTCTTGCATCATTTTCACATTATAAACTGCAGAGTTAGTATGAAGTCATGTTTCATGTTGTTTGATTCAGGTACCCAAATTCCTAGGAATGGTTCTCTCAGGATAACTTAGGCTTTAATGTGCAGCAAGCTAACATTTGCCAGGCAATAAACATGTGTGGTGGTGGTTTTCAATGGCAGAACCAGAGCTCTGTGCTTCCATCTTGATGTAAAAGAAAAACTTTTGCTTCTTGTAAATGATACCTCTCTGAACTTGGGCAAGTACCACTCCCTACCTAGACCTGTTTCCTTGTCTGCAAAATGAGGGGATCATTCATAGTTCCCTGAAATCCCTGCTACTGGTTGACTGAAGCTGGTGGATCACTTTAAATTGCAGTAGGGCTAGAGATGTTTTGGTGTCCTCACTAATTCCAGGACTAATATGGTAAGCCCCTTCCCCATTCCCCAAAGAGATAGGCGGGGAGCATCAGGTACTTATGGAGGAGCAAATAAGCTTAGGAAATCAACAGAACAGGTCAAAGTTTCCTTGCTAATCAGTAGTGGGATCAAAATGATGAGTGGCCATTGAACCTAGGTAAGATAGGGAGGAGGAGGAGGAGGAGGAGGAGGAGGAGGAGGAGGAGGAAGAAGAAGAAGAAGGAAGAAGAAGAAGAAGAAGAATAAAGAAGAAGCTCTAAGATTTTTTTCCAGGTCTAAATCACATAATCCTATAAAGGGATTTATTTGTCCAGATCAAAACCTGCTGCTATTTTATCACTGGAACAAGTATCCAAAGGCAGTGGTGCCATGGAAAGAATATTGAGCTTGGAATTGTATGATCTGAATTTTATACAAATCCAGGCTCTGTCAGTTGCTCCCTGTGTGACCTTGGGTAAGTTAGTTAAACTCTAAGGACCTTAAATTTCCTCTACCATAATATGAAGGAGTTGGACTAGATGACCCCTAAAGTCCTTTCCGACTCTATGTCTATAAGCCTTTTTTTAGCCTATCTCTCTCTCTGGCTCTGGGTAGACAAACTCAGTACAGAGGAAAATGCTTGTGGTCAAACAATTTGGTACAATTCTATAACAATTTTCTTCCTTTACTCTAGAAAAACCAAGTGATGAATCTGTTAATTTCCTCTACGGTGAGTCAGGAAGAAGTCCTGTAAGTTAAGAAGTGACCCTTGTGCCATGAAGGGTCCTCTATGCCCCAAATGCATACATTTTCTCCTTACCTCTTAGAATCCTTAGCTTTCTACAAGCCCCCCATCCCACCCCTCTCACCCCAGGTGCTGCCTACTATATACAGGGAATCTTATCTGATGCTCTTCATGGTTATTGTTCTATGACTCTTCATTATGTCATTGTCTTAGTTTTAGACCCAGGAGGGACTTAAAAGGTCATTTAGACTAAATGTCTCATATAATGATGATAATGATAATAGCTAACATTCTTAAAACTACTGTGTTCCAGGCACTTTGCTAAGGACTTTACAAATATTATCTCCTTTGATCCTCAAAAAATTCCTGGGAGGTAGGAGATATTATTATCCCCACTTTACAGATGAAGAAACTGAGGTTAAGTGTCTTGCCCAGGGGAACACAGCTAATAAGGGTTTAAGGCCAGGTCTGAATCCAGCTCTTTCTCACTTCAGGCCTAGTGCTCTATCCACTGGGCCACCTAATTGAGGCACCATAGGCTCACTCAGGAAAGAAGTTAGTTGATGTATCAAAGGTATAAAACTAAGAAGTATTTAGAAATCTGTCTATTACATCCTCCAGTTGAATTAAATAAACTCTTGAAGAGAAGAGATTATTTTTGTCCTCGTTTTTGTATTCCCCCCCACCAATTCAAAGAAGTAGATGCTTAATTAATGATTTTAAAATGAATGAATGAATGGAATACAGATGTGTACATATACAGCAGAGCCTCACACAGGAACCTAGAAAAGAGAGTGCTTTATGATGCTGCCAAAGTGATGCAAACCACAAATTTTCCTCCTGATTTTTCATCTTTAGCTTCTGTTACACACTAACAAGAGAGCTTTAATCCCTTCCTCCACTCCTAAGTTTCTTCATACTTCCCCTGGCTTCACCACAGCTGCTCCCAGAGTGACTAGTATGGGGGAAGGCAAGGCCTCAAAGTATAATGACCTACCCACCAGATACTGTCACCCTGAATCTGTATCTGGGTGCACAGGGAATGATCTACTCAGACTCTAAAGCTTTTGTTTGACTCTGCTATGGGGGGTATTTATTTTTGTGACCTTGAAAAACTGTGACATTTTTATGCTGTAAAGAAAATAAGAAATTTGTGTTTTAGAGCAGTAGGAAATGTGACATTCTGCTATTAGTGCTTTCTTCAACCTATTATTCCCCAAAACCTCAAATAGAGCAAGGAAGAAAGGCTAGGGGAAAAATGTTGCTGGGAGAGCTCCAATGTGTGCGTGGCCCCAATATGTTTATTATACAAGGACTACATCTCCATCAAGACAAGCATCAGGATGAAGGCTGAAAAAATAATTCTATAGAATACTCATATGAACTCACATATAAAGAGGTACAAGCATGTGTGTGTGTGTGGGGGGGGGAGTCAGACAATATATTTGCCATAGATATAGGTTGCTTAAAATTTCCTCATCTTGAGAGAGAGTAAGGCCTCTGAATAGTAGAGAACATGGGATTTGGGAGTTGAAGTATTGAATGGTCTAGTTTGGCAGGGAAATGGAATTTTCAAAGGAGAATAGAAAAGGTAGGAATAGAGATTCAGAGATGGATGAGACTTTATCAAAAGTCATCTAATCCAACTTCTTCATTTTATAGATGAAGAAACTGAGGCCCAGAGAACTTTACTGATTTTTCTAAGATAACACAGCCAGGACTATTATTTCTTTTCTTTCTTTCTTTCTTTTTGTGAGGCAATTAGGGTTAAGTGACTTGCCCAGGGTCACAGAGCTAGTAAGTGTTAAGTGTCTGAGGTCGGATTTGAACTCAGGTCCTCCTGACTCCAGGGCCTGTGCTCTATTCACAGCACCACCTAGCTGCCCCTAGGACTATTATTATAATAGCCTCTTAATCCATCTCCCTCCATCCAATCACTTTCTTTTCTAATCAGTCTTCCTTACAGCTGAGAAAGTGATACCCCCAAATCACAGATCATACCATGTCAGTCTCCTGCCCAAAAAGCTTCTGTAGCTCCCTATTTCCTCCAGGATTGATAAAAATACACTCTCTGGCCCTTCAAAGCCTTTCATAATGTGACTCCAACCTATCTTCCCCATATAGTGCTGGACCAGGAGTCAAGAAGACCTGAGTTCAAATCCAGCCTCAGACACTGACTAGCTGTATGAACTTGGCAAGTCACTTAATTTCTCAGCTTCCTTATCTGTAAAACAGGGATACTAATAGTATTTATCTCCCAAGGTTTTTGTGTGAATAAAATGAGATAATATTTATACAGTGCCTCCCCCAAACCTCAAAGTACTAGATAAATTCTAGCCATCATCGTCGTCGTCGTTGTCATGGTGGTCATCATCATGGTGGCGGTCATCATCACCATCATCACTTCACTTCATAAACACTTTGTTACAACTAGACTGACCCATTTGGTACCCCACGCCCCCTTCTTTTTCTTGCTTTAACTAGAATAGTAATATCAAATCATTACCAGTGTTGCTTCTGGAAAGAGAAAGTCAGTCACTGCCCTACAAATTAACTCACTGTGCCTGTGATTTACCAGACCAAAACTCTCTTTTCTGGCAAGCCTTCCCTTATACAGGCAGTTCTTGCTTTTCTTAAATTTCTATTATGCAAATTCAACTTTAAGAATTCTTAAAAAAAATCAGCATTCCAAAATCTCTCTCTCTGTCTCTCTCTCTCTTTTTTCATCTCTCTCTCTCTTTCCATCTCTCTCTCTCTCTCTCTCTCTCTCTCTCTCTCTCTCTCTCTCTCTCTCTCTCTCCATCTCTCTCTCTCCATCTCTCTCTCTGTCTCTCCAACTCTCTCTGTCTCTTTCCCTCTCTCTCTCTTTCTCTCTCTTCATCTCTGTCTCTCTCTGTGTCTCTGTGTGTCTCTCTGTCTCTCTGTCTCTGTCTCTCTCCCCTCTCTCTCTCTTTCTCTCTCTCCCTCTCTCTCTCTCTTTCTCTCTCTTCATCTCTCTCTCTCTCTGTGTGTCTCTGTGTGTCTCTCTGTCTCTCTCTCCATCTCTCTCCATCTCTGTCTCTCTCCCTCTCTCTTTCTCTCTCTCCATCTCTCTCTCTCTCTCTCTCTCTCTCTGTCTCTCCCTTCCTACCCCTCCACTGCCCAACCAAAACCAAAACCCTATAAAACAAAACAAAACGAAATTCCACCCAATCCTCCAAGTGAAATTAGAAGAAAGAACAGACCATCTCTATAGGATAGAGGACTTAGCTTGAGCCCTTGGGTGCTAAAAGAGGAGATCTTTAGCCCACACACACACACACACACACACATATATATATATATATATATATTGTTGTTGTTGTTGTTGTTGTTGTGGGGCAGTGAGGGTTAAGTGACTTCCCCAGCATCACACAGCTAGCAAGTGTCAAGTATCTGAGGCCAGATTTGAACTCAGGTCCTCCTGAATCCAAGGCCTGGTGCTTCATCCATTGTGCCACCTAGCTTCCCCAGCAGTGTCTATATTGAATTAGCAGAGGGCTTGGCACATATTTCAGAAGGGAAAAGAGCTAGGATTACAACCAAAAATAACTTATTCAGCAAAACTGAGTATAATCCTTAAAGGAGGGGCATTTAATGAAATAAAGGACTTTCAAGCATTTCTGATGAAAAGATCAGAACTAAATAGAAAATTTGACATTGAAACATAAGACTCAAGAGAAGCATAAAAAGGTAAACATGCAAAAGAAACCATACATGATTCAATAAGATGAAATTATTTGCATTCTAACATGGGGAAATGATATGAGTAAATCCTAAAAACTTTATCATTATTATGGCAGTTCAAATTAGTTTATATAAACAGAGGGCAACATTGAGTTGATTGTGTTGAAATGATCTCCAAAAGAAAATTAAGGGTTGAGAAAGAGGGGTGTATTGGAGGGAGGAAGGGAGAGGTAGAAGGAGGAAAATGTTCTCATGTAGAAGAAGTACACAAGGAAGAGTTCTTACAGTAGAGAGGGAAGTGGGAAGAGGGTGGCAGGTAATTCTTGAACTTCACTCTCAGTGGAATTGGTTCAAAGAGGGAAGAACATACACACACACACACACACACACACTCAATGTTGCACAGAAAGCTATCTAACACAAACAAGGGAAAAGGAAGGGAAGAGGATAAGAGAAAGGGTATAGTGAGGATAACAGGGAAGACAGATTAAGGGAGGCAGTAATTAGAAGACAAAATAGACTTTTGAGGAGGGACAGGATAAAAAGAGAGAGAGAGAAGGATAAAGAAGAAAATGGGATAGCAGGAAATACATAGTAGTCATAACTGTGAATGTGAATAGGATAAGATCCCTCATAAAATGGAAGTGGATAGAAGAATGGATTAGAAACCAGAATCCAACAATATGTTGTTTCCAAGATAAACAATTGAAACAGAAAGACACACACAGGTAAAATAAAGAGCTGAAGCATGATCTATTATGCTTCTGTTCAACTAAAAAAGGCAACGATATCAATCATGATGCCCAACAAAGCAAAAGCAAAATAGACTTAATTAAAAGAGATAACTAGAAAACTACATTTTACTAAAAGGTACAATAGACAATGAAGTAATAGCAAAAAAATTTACAGCAAATTTCTTTGATAAAGACCTCATTTCTCAAAAATATAGGGAACTGAATCAGATTTATAAAAGGAATAGACATTCTCCAATTGATAAATGGCCAAAGGATACAAACAGGTCATTTTCAGAAGAAGAAATAAAAGTATCTATAGTCAGAGAAAAGTGTTCTAACTCAGTATTGCTTAAAAATTCAAATTAAAACAATTCTAAGGTGCCACCTTACAACTATGAGAAATAACAAATGCCAGAGAGGATGGGGTAGGGGGGAGAAGTACACTAATTAACTCTTGGTGGAGTAGTGAACAGATCCAACCATTCTGGAGAAAAATTTGGAACTATGCCCAATGGGCTATGCCCTTTCTTTCATCCAGTAATAATTATGTCTGTTTCCTATAGAGATCAGATAAAAAGGAAAAGAACCTATATGTGCAAAAATATTTATAGCAACTCATTGAGATGATGCTCATCAATTGGGGAATAACTGTAACAAGTTGTGGCATATGATTGTGATGGAGTATTATTTTGCTGTAAGAAATGATGATCAGGATGGCTTTGGAAAAACCTGGGAAGAACCATATGAAATGATGCAAAGTGAAATGAGAAGAGCTGAGAGATCATTGTACATAGTATCAAGAATATTGTACTGATGATTAGCTGTGAAAGACATGGATACTCTTATCAATACAATTTATCCAAAACAGTTCTAAAGGACTCATAATGAAAAAATGCTATCCATCTTCAGAGAGAGAACTGATGAACTCAGTGCAAACTGAGGTATAATTCTCTCTCTTTTTTCAATATGGCCAATATGGAAATGTTTTGCATTATTTCATATGTATGATCGATATAACATTATTTGACTTCTTAGTGGGTGGTGGAGGGGAGGGAAGGAGAGATTAAATGTGAAACTCTAAATCTAAAAAGATCAGAATGTAAAAAATAAATAAATGGTGTTTTTTCCAAAAGAAAAATAGTTAAATAAAACTGTTAAAGTATACAAAAATGTGTGTGTGTGTGTGTGAGAGAGAGAGAGACAGAGACAGAGACAAAGAGAGAATTTATTAAGTGCATACTATGTGGCCTATCAAAGATCAGAGTGGTTTTGTTGTTGTTGTTGTTCAGTCATTTCTGACTCTTCTTGACCCCATTTGGATTTTCTTGTCAAAGATACTAGAGTAGTAGGGGGCAGTCAGTAGCAAAACACTTTTGAGGAGGAATAGGGTAAAATAAGAGAAAATAGAGTATATATCATTGGAAGGGAATAAGATGGAGGGAAATAGTTATGATGATTGACTACCATGGCAAAACATATGGTACTTACTCTGCTGGGCTATTGTGAAGAGAATTCTTTATCAAGTTTAAAGTACTGTGTAAAAGTTATGATGAACAGGATGGTATCAGAAAAACCTGGAAAAACCCACATGAACTGAGGCAGAGAGAAATGTACTGTATACAAAATAACAGCAATAGAGTAAGATGATCTCCTGGGAAGCACGTAGTTATTTTCAGCAAGGCAAGGATCCAATATAACTCTGAAGGACTTATGAAAATTGCAATACATCTACAGAAAAAGAACTGATGGTATCTGAAAACAGACTGAAACACATTTTTTTGGACAACTCCTTAATCTGAAGTCTTGTTTTTATCTGTTTTCTCTCACAACCTAGCTAATATGGAGATGTTTTCCATGACGACTCATGTATTGAATTGCTTGTGTTCTTGGGTTGGGGAGTGGAAAGGGAGAGAGGAAGAGAAGTTGGAATACAAAGTTTTTAAAAATTGATGTCAAAATTTGCTTTTACGTGTAATTTGGAAAATAAAATTCTAAAAAAAAGATAAAAAGAAAAAAAGAAAAGAAATTAAGTGACAACACAAAGAATCCTGGGTAACAGGATGAGATCCAGAGGGAAGTGAGGAAGAACCAGGAGAATAATGCAGGCAAGGCCAGCATCACTGTGAAAACAAACAACTCTGAAAGCTTTAAGAAGTCTTGAGCCATTCAGTGGGTGATAAAGCAGGTAACCCATCTCCTGGCAAAGGTGATGACCTCGAGGTTCAGCAAATAAATTCTTTTGAACCTGAAAAAAAAGATACTAGAGTAGTTTGCCATTTCCTTCTCTAGCTCATTTTACAAATGAGGAACTGAACAAAAAGTGGTAAGTGACTTGCCCAGGGTTACCCAGCTAGTAAGTATCTGAGACCAGATTTGAACTCACAAAGATGAATGTTCCTTCCTTCAGGCCCAGCATTCTATCAACTGTACCACCTAGCTTCTCCCAGAGAGGGCTCTGGGAGCCAATTTATAACAAGTAAGTGACATCTGAAGACTTATTTTGCTTCCAGAAATAATAAGCCCTCTAGTTGTCAGCACAGTCAAAGACTACTCTTGGAGGCTACACAACCTCTAGAGAGAAATCATTAACTCCTTGAGGTCAGAGTCTGCTTAGTTTTTGTCTTTGTATCACTAGAGTCTACACGTAGTGGGTATTTGATAATATATCTGTTAAATATAGTTATTAAACAAATAATGAATAAATGAATGAAAGAATGAAGGTAGCTCAGTTGTTATTTGAACCTAGATTCTGGGTAGGTTGGAACCAGATTAAGAAAGGCCTTAAATGTCTTCCTGAGGAGCTTATAAATCATCCTAGAAGGAGGGAGTCATGTGTCCAGACATACAGATCAGGTAGCAGCATCATGTAGGTATATTTCAATGCTTGCCCAGTAACTCACTGCTGTGCTTCTATGTTCTTCGCTATGGGATAAAGCAGGAGGAGCCTAGGTACTCTTTGGGGACCTCAAGTGACCAGGGTGCTCTTTGTTTATACTATAGCCCCTTGCACACTCTGATTTGATTAGGGTAGAAAAGATTGTTATCCCCTTAAATCAAATGCTGAAAACTCCTTTGAACAGCAGCTGCACGTAGAAAGCATAACAATAGCCCAACTTTAGCAACCACCCAGGGCAGCATCAAGAGTTGAAAGAATAAATAGACTAGCTGCCATGTAACTCCCTAAGCATGGTCTTCCTGGGAGGCGTCACAATAACTCCAACACTAGGAAAGTGAATTAAACAAGAGTGGGAGCTGGCTAATGTGCTGTTAGCGCACTGTGACAATGCGGTGTGACATTTACTTTAAAACTCATGTCGAAGTGGTTAACAAATTCTATTACAGCATTTACAGAACTGCATCACAGCTGGTCTTTACTGAAAATGAATCGTAAAGCTATCCAAAAAACTATGAAAATGGAGACAGAAATGCATTTGCCTTGGCCTGCCAGTATTGAAAATTACTGAGCTGAGTTGAAGGACCACATTTCTCTTTCTCCTTCCCCACTGGATGTATCATATGACTTTGGTGAAATCACTTATCTCAGCCTTGGTTCCCTACACACATAAGTCTCATTACCTGTATTGCTCCCTGAATCTCATGAGTACTGTGGGATCCTAGATTTAGAACCGAAAGGATCTCTGCAGTAACTTGGTCCCAGTCCATTTAATTAATTTATTTTTTTTTACTTAATAAGAATTTATTTTCTCTCCCTCCTAACTCCCCCCAAAATTTTTTGGAAAAAATGCAGTAAGTATGCATGATCAAGTTATACAAATTGTCACATGAGCAGTATCTGAAAAAGATACATCTCATTCTGCATGTTGAATCTGTCACCTCTCCATCAGAAGGTGAGTAGTGTCCTTCATCATTGATCTGGATCAATCATTTCAGTAACTGGCCATTGTGTGGCCCAGAGTTCATAAGTCTTTTAAAATTGTCTTTACAAAGGTGTTGCTATTGTATAAATCATTCTCCTAGGTCTGTTCACTTCATTTTGCATCAATTCATACCAGTCTTCCTAGGTTTCACTGAAACTATCCCTTTCATCATTTCTTATAGTGCAATGATACTGCATTACATTTATATACTATACTTGGTTGAGGTAACTGAAGCTTAGAAAAGTGAGAAGTGGAGCCAGACCTTCATGATGGAGATGATACCTCCCACCTCCTGCTGTATGTGTCCCTTGAGGGGAGGCAGTAATGGATTGGGCCAATTTCCATGTACTCCAATTTGACTTCCCTCTGCAGCATAATGTCTACCCCACTGCTTGTATTGGCCCTATGTCCAGTTTTAGGTTAGAAGAGAAGTTGAAGCTGAACCTTCCTTTGACTTCCATTTCCTGCTTCACACTTCCCCAGAAGGAAGGCTGTTAGGGGCCAATAGTTTGACTTTCATCTTTGCCAGTGCAAGACATTTCTCCCTTCTTCTGCCAGCATCATCTTCTCACTCCCCACTCTTCCTGTGCCACCATTGTGGAGAGCCTCCAGTGAGAAAAGGAGTAACTTCTCCTTAGCTCTCAAGCCTTCTATCTCCTACTGTACCAGAGAAAAGTTAGTGGAGAGCAGAAATTCCATCTTCTATTGTGGAAATTTGACTTTCATCCCCTAGTGGGCCATTTCTTCTTGCCTTATCTCCAGCCTTCAGAAGGAAGAGGAATAGTGAAATGGGGCCTCCTAATTGACTAGCTGACTATATGCCTTCCATTGTCCATTGTGCTTGTCTCCTGTTTAATCTTTAGTCTCCTCTGTGAAAAGGAAGGCCACCTTCTATTCAAAGATGAAAATTTTCACATCTGGTAATACTCTATACATCCAAGTGATTTTGAACTCTTGTAGGTAATCATCCAAACTTCATTCCCCATCCTTTCCCTCCTGATTCCTTATGCTTATCTGCCTCAAACTGCCCACACTAAAATCTCAACCAAACTCCACCAATCCCTTCCACTGTGCCCTTCGGCCCATTCCATATATAACAAACTTTCCTTCATCCTAAAACCTTTCTTATCCCATTCTTTTCACCATCTAGCAATCATTGAAATCTGGCTCCCTTGCCCATGACACAACTTTCCTGACCACCTCGTCCAGTACTAGATGTACCTTCATTCATTTTCCTGGGCTCATTGGCTAAGATCAGAGAGTTGAATACTCTTTACTCCCCATTGCCACTTCCAGTTTCTCACCCTACCCCCATCACACCATAATCTCTTTCTTATCCTTTGAGGTCCATGCCATTCATATGTACTACCCAATCAAAATCCTGGTATTTTTATAGACCTATTGTCTATAAAACAATTGTTTATAGACCTCTAGGTCACTTCTTCTTTCTTCCATGAGTTTGGTACCTGGCTCACAGATTTCTCTGTTCCCCAACTCCTGCTAATTATAGGAAACTGTAACAGATATTGACTCTCTCAAATGTCCTAACTACTCAGTTCTCAACATACTCACTTTCCATGACCTACTTCTCCATCCCACCTAAGCCAAAACAAAGATGTTCATATCTGTGATCTTGTCATCACCCACAAATGCACCACTTCTACATTCAAGAATTTCAAAATCTCCTTATCTGTCCATAATTTATTGACTTTCTGCCTCTTGTTCCATCTTCCCTTATCTAATCCTCCTTTTTTCTACAAAACAACCTCTATTTCTTTGATTCCTCAGTTCTCAGCTAGGCCATTTCCCCTTCACTAGCCACTTCCCTCTATCCCCTCAACTTGAATCCTTGGTGATCCTGTTTGACTTTACACTGTTCTCTGTTCTTGAGTCCCTGGCCCCATTATAATACTGACAATTGTAACCTGACAAACCTCAGCTTTGGATGACTCCCACAATACACCACCTTCATTCCTATATATGTGCTACTAAACAAAAGTGGAGAAAACCACACAGCCAGTCTAACTAGGTCCACTACAACTTCATCTTACATGACCTCAGCAGAGGCCATATTGTTTCTAGGTAATTCTTCTATTCCTCCCCTATTGACTCACTATTCCATTCTCCACTACAGCTCCTCCAAACCTTTTCATCCCTCCTCAAGCCTTCCATGCCTTTCCCTACCTCTTCCTTCTCAGCTGATAACCTTGACTTATATTTTAAAGAAAAAAAAGACCTGATTCATTCGTCAAAAGCTCCCTCTTCTATCCAATTCTTTGTCTCATCTCACTCAGATCCCTTCTGCCACTATCTCCTTCAACTCTGTCTCACATGAAGAGGTGGCCTTACAGCTTACCCTTTACCTGCACAGGCATCCCATCACCTCTAACAGTTTGCCCTTATGTCATCCCCACTTTATCACTTACCTTCAACTTATCTCTATGTCTCCTTCCCTAGTGCCTACAAATATGCCCATGACTCTCTCATCTTTAAAAAACTCTCACTTGATTGTTCTGTCATCCTATATTTCTCCTGCCCCTTGTGTCAAACTCCTTGAAAAGATCATCTAAAAGATCCTCTCACTCAATTCTTCATCTCTTACAACCTGACTTCTGGCCTCATTCCACTGAAACTGCTTTCTCTGAAGTTATCAATGATGCCTTAATTGGCAAATTCATTGGCCTTTTCTCAATCATAATTCTCTTCAACCTCTTTGAGGCTTTGGACAATGTTGATCACCTGCTTCTTAATACTCTCTTCTTTCTAAGTTTTGGGAGAGGAAGATAATAAGGTCAATTTAAGACATGATAAGTTTAAGATGTCTATGAGACATCCAGTTCAAGATGGCTAATGTGGCTTCAATAGGCAATTGGAGATGTGAGACTAGAGAACCTTGTCCGGGATCACACAATTATTATGTCTTGGAGGTAGGACTTGAACCCAGGTCTTCCTTGCTTCTAGGCCAGCTCTCTAACCAGTACACTATACTGCCCCTCTAAATTTATGTATAAAGCAAGATTAATTTCATGTAGTATGAAGGGTAGTATGGAGAGGGAAGTGAATAAAGGAAAGAAGACCTGTATGGCAATCGTCCAAGTGGGTATGAGAACCTACTACACAGTGACACCTATGGGAATGAAGAGAAACACGCTTGTGCAAGAATCTTTAATTGGTATTTGCACCTAGGTAATGTTTTTATTGTACTTTTTAAGGAGAACATTTATTGACTTTTTAATCATAAAGCACACTATTTTATTTATCAAACCAACTAAGACAATGAAAACAACTTTATTTTTTTTTAATTAAACTTTGACTAAAAGGATGCAGAATGTTTCCTTTAATTAAATCCTTTCTCTTTACCTAAAATACAGAATAACCTTTTTAACAGTTTCTTCTTGGCTAAATAAATAATGAAACATTTTTCCCAGCTGGACTCAGTTTCCCATGCCTTGTACTTGAACATGAAGGGCAGGCTGTGGTATTTTAAAATTAAAAAAATTTAAACCTCTTTGTAACAACCAGAGCTCTGGGTCAGCATATAGATTGAAACACACACACACAAATAAAATTTTTTGAAAAAATTTAAGTGACCATAGGAGTCAAAGACCACATGTTGAAGGAACAGTTTAGTTTATGTTTTCCTGACATAATTGGAGCTGGCTAGATACCGTGGGCAGGAATTAATATGAGCCTCTTGGGAATGGGAAGGAGGACACAGTCTGCTTGACCCAGACTAAAATCTTGCTCTGCCAAATGGAAAAGCCGCCAGAACAAGTGAACAAGTGAACAAGAGAGGGAGTTGGCATGGCATGCAAAAGAGTCTTAGAAGAGCCCAAACCTCTAAACTGGCCTCCTTCCTCCCTCACCAGAGCTTCCGTTGGAGAGCTAGTGAGAATTAGAGGAAAGAAGCATGAGTAGCAATTAGAAGCTGCTCACTCATTCCCCCTCTCCATCATGGGAAAGCTTCCCTTCCAGTCTTAGTGGACACAGGTCCCACACAATCTACCCTTGGGAGAAAACTTCTGGCACATTAGGGTGATGTTATAAGTAAGTCTATGGGGAGGAATGGATGTATAGAATAGATATTACAGAAGTGTAATCAGCAAGATTTGCTCACTGCCATAAATATACAGAGGAACAAACTAGCATGGGTCAAGAGGCAGGAGTGGAGCCACTGAAATGTTTCAGTCCCACTAAGAGCACAGGAGGAGCTGAATAATGGCAATAGTGTGAGGTCTCCATAAACTCTAAGGTCTCTTCTGGGTCTGTTACCCTCATCCTGTGACTTGGTTTGGGGTCATAAGACTTTGATTTCAGGCCTATCTCTGTGAAAGATACACTCTAGAATATTACTTTTACCTTCTATTTGTTTAACTCTTCACCTACTCTGCAAGTAGTGTGACACTAAAAGGAGCCTATAGCATGTAGGATTAGAAGGTACTTGCCAACAACTCTAGAAATAGCTGGTATTCCTATCCCTTCTCACAGATGAGAAAACTGAGGCAAGCAGAGAAGTCAAACTCCCTCCTGTTTTAGCCCGGATCTATCTATGGGTTTTTGATATTCCTACTTCATGGGAGCCATTTCTACAAGGCAAAGCCAACAAGTAAGAATATTAGATCACTTTGGTCTTTGGGACAGCTAATAATAGCAGATATTTTCATTAGAGATTTAAAGTTTATAAAGCTCTTTATGTACATTATCTCATTTGAGCTTCCTAAAAACCCTGTGAGAAAGTACATAGCTATTATTATTTCCCCAACTGCTAATGCTTTACCCCCTCCATTTACCTTAATCTACATTTTATCTCTCCACCCCATAAAATATAAGCTGTTTAATATATATATTTAATTAATTATTGTATATATATAGATTGTATATATAGATTTAATTATTATTATTTATATATTTAACTTATATATATTTAATTATTATTAATTAATGTATATATATTTAATATATATATACAGCCCCTGACATGAAGACTCTTAATAAATGCTTATTGATTATTCCCATTTTACAGATGAAGAAAGATCACAAAAGTGGCTTGTCACACACACAAATTAGATTGTGAATGCAGACCATCTTGACTTCCAGTCTGCCTACAACATAGAAGTGGATCCCCTTAGTTTCCCCAGGGACATGACATTGTTCCTTTGACAGTGTCCTCTCTTGTAAATCATTTTCATCGGGACCCAACTTTCCATTCAAATATTGGATGTTGGTTCTCTCTTTTCTTAGTTGTGGGAAAGATGAAACTGATCAGTAACCATTGTGCCCCCAACTTCCTTTTTTTCTTTCTTTAGAGGAAATAATAGTGCTATTTTAGTGAATAAAAAGATAGTGTAAACTTTTTTTTTCCTACCAATTGAAAAAGAAAGAAAACAAATTTTGATTTAGCCTCACATGGACTAGAATGGAGAGATGACCAGGACTTTCTCTGGTTCTAATTGATATTGTTAGACAGTGTCAATTAGACTGAATTTAGGAGCTCCATTTGATCTTAAGTAAGTGACTGACTGCAGTTATAAAGTGTGAGAGTTTCCACACTGTCCTGTGCGCAGACTCTGCCTGCCCCACCAACTGACACTCCACCTTCCTCCAGTCGCTACAGCAAGTCGGGCTTCTCGATCTTTTTAGCTTTCTTGCCATCTGTTCCTGCTGTTTCAGCAGCCTCCCTGCTCTCTTCCCCGCCAGGGCCTGTCTAAGCGAAAGGCTATGAGGGCCTCTGATGAGGTAGGCCTCAGGCCCCTCCATCATTCTGAGCCACAAGGAAAGCACCAGCTGTCTGGCTTCATTTGCATTTTCTCTCCCAAATAATGAAATTAGCCATGAGTTTCCTGAGGTGATGCAAGGCGCAAATTTCAGCTAGATGTGTCAGTGTGTGATAGGGAGAGAAGGGGAAGGTCAGGGAAGCATTTTGAGAACCATTCAAAGCATTCAGATGGGCAAAACAAACACAAATTTTTTAAGCTGTAAAAGTCATTTCAAAAGTGTATTTGTTTGGGGGAAAGTTGAAGCAGCAGCCTTTTAAAGTTAAAAGGACCTTGTCCTGTCTACTATTTACTGCCTATGTGACCTTGGGCAAATCATTTATCCTTTCTGAGACTCAGTTTCTTTATCTGTAAAATCAGGGAGTTGGACTAAAGGCCTCTAAGATCCCTCCCAATTCTTAATATATTATCTTATGGTATTTTTTTTCTTGAGATAATCACAGGTAACTCTTTAAGGGTATGTTAACAGATCAAAGAACATGGTAAGGGTGGGTCAGTTCTAAGTTACTATATATTGCATTGGTTCCATAGATTCACTTAATGTTAATCTGTATACTGAAATGTATAAGAAGGAAAGGAAGGGGAGGGGAAGAATCTATGGTAAATGCTTCACAAATAAAGTATATAGTATAGTCCTAGAAAGTTAAAGAGGGCTATTGCTGAGGCTAAAAAGCTAATTTCTTACCTTTCTGTAGTGTTGAGATGACCAATTGCTATTCATCAAAAAACAAATAAGCCTAAGCATTGCCCTATTTGTGAAAAATAAGAGGACCTAGTTCCTTGAGCAGGGCATGTATCGATCTCACCTATTCAAAAAGAATCCAGTTAGTTATCACTACCAAATCAAATGTCCAAAACCTTAGTCATGAGATAAGGAATGTCCAGGTACCTACCTTCTACCCCATTTATAATACTGATACCCTAGGAAAATGCAAGACATTACTCTGAGTAGCTCTTTTTCATGCAATTTTAGGTAAACAGAAGAAAAATAGTTTACAGAAAGTTTGGGGACAAGTCCAATTAAACCAGATCATCAAACAACCAAAGAACAAGTCGTTGAAATGCCTCCTTTGGGACAAGCTCTGTATTAAGCACAGGGGATAGAAACAAACATAAAAGTGAAATAAGATGGATTGCATGGATTCATTCTACCAGGGGAAAATGTGCATAAAATAAAAACATGCATAGATAAATAAGTATAAGCATATATAATATATATACAATACATACATATATGTATGACATATATGATATGCATCCATTTTTTTGTGAGGCAGTTGGGGTTAAGTGACTTGCCTAGGGTCACACAGCTAGTAAGTGTCAAGTGTCTGAGGCCGACTTTGAACTCGGGTCCTCCTGAATCCAGGGCTGGTGCTTTATCCACTGCGCCACCTAGCTGCCCCCTGCATCCATTTTTATATGTGTATACTGAATACATACATATATGTATTATATACACAGTAATTTGGGGTGAGGCACCAACAACTGAGGAAATCAGGAAAGACTTCTTGAAAGAGGCAATGCTTGAGCTGATAAACTCTGAAGGGAGTAAAAGCTCCAAGTGGCAGAGAGGACCGGGGGAGAGAAATCCCAGGCTTATACAAAGACACAAAGGGAGGAGATGGAATATTTTTATGGAGTTAACAAGTAGACTAGTCTGGAAAGAGTGCAGAATTTGTAAAAGACAGAGCAATGTATTTATTATCAGTCTATGGGCTGGAACTGAATTGTAAAGGGCTTTAAAGGCCCCAAAAGAGGGACTTATATTTTGAAGGCAATGGGGATCCACTGAAATTTCTTGAGCAGAAGAGTAATGTCATCAGAACTTCCCCTTAAGAATATCAATGTGGCAACTGTGATAGACTGAAGAGGTAAGGGACCAATTAGAAGGACTACTGCAATAATTCAAAGTAGATGTGATGAGGACATTGATTGTAGTGGCTGTGATATAAGCAGAGAAAAGGGAAGGATTAGAGTCATTTTGTATGGATAGAAGCAACAAAACTTCATAATTTATACAAGATGCCATCTTCAAAGCTCTCCTCCAGTGAGGTGCTTCCCATGCATATGCTAAAATAATATGCTATTCCTTGAAAGATGTCACAACACAAATCATTCTGATTACCAATATCAAGTGAGGCACAAAAGAGAAGTATGCTCACTGAAGTCATTTACTTCTGTCATGGAGGGCTTCTAGCACAAAATGAAAGTATTCCCTATAGGTAGTCAGGTCATCCAGACATCCTAATTTGTAGCTGATATTGTGCTGATTGCATCTGGTCCTGGAACATTGCAGAACCTCAAATGATATTTAGACCCATTCAGAAGAATTTGATTTAACTATCCACATGGGGAAAACCAAATGGATGAAGAATGCCTGCTATCCAGAGAATAATATTCAGCTGGACAGAAAGCCTATCAGGGCCCATGTCTTGGAGAAACATTGTGATTAGACAATTAACTAAGCCCAGAACAAAATATAAAGAGGAGAGAAGGCTGAATTATATTTGGGAAATTTGTGCAGTACTTTTAATGACCTCAACTTTCTTCCTGAAATTAAGCATCATCTTCTAAATATCAATATTATCCTGGTGACATTATATGGGTTATGAGTCATAGGGTACTACAGTCTCTGATAAATTAAAATTGTGAGTCATCCAAAGGGTAATGGAGAATTGAATATTAGATGTGAATAGGTGACAGCATATTAGGAACAAAAAATCATACAGGAGAAGCAATGCAGAGAATATGATCAGAGAGATGTATGTCCAGAAAAGGAGGCAGGCTGATTAGGTAGCAAGAGTGAGGCAAAATCAATGGAGACACCTTATGTGCTCTGTGTGTGTCCCCATAAAGTCAATGAATCCAGAAAAGGGCTTCCATCATGTTGGTGCACCCCCCGTGAAGAATTTCCAGAAGGATATGTTCAAGACGCACAGAAGATAAAAAAAATTAATTGTAGTCTTCACATTGAACATGGTAACCAAAGAAATGAGAGTATAGGTCTATAAGAGTAATGAAGTAATTTAGAATTAACCCTTGTTCAACTCATAGATGCAGATTAATTGCTTAGAGGAGTTAATTGATTAGTCCAAGATACATCTGGAATAATCTCAGTGCCTCCTTTGCATCCCAACAGAGCTGATACAAAGAGGAAGATACAACTGGAGTTTGAAGTTAAATGGAGTCTTCAATATTCTTTATGTTAAAAATGATAGTCTGTGGGGGCAGCTAGGTGGCGCAATGGATAAAGCACTGGCCCTGGATTCAGGAGGACCTGAGTTCAAACCCGGCCTCAGACACTTGACACTTACTAGCTGTGTGACCCTGGGCAAGTCACTTAACCCCTGTTGCCCAGGAAAAAAAAAAAAGATAGTCTGAAGGCCAGGGAGTGACTTTTCCAATGTGACTCAAGTAATACAGTACCAGCAGAGCTAGAAAAATTGTATGTCTAGTTTGGGGAAGAGAAAGGAACAATAATTCATTAAAAGTGAGACATTTGCAAATGAACACTTCATATGAATAGGAACTACTCGAGGATGTCTTGAAAATGTCAGAAAACAAAATACAAAAATAAGACCAAAGAACCTGGCTCTCTCTCCTCTTAACTATTCCCTTTCTTAGTAGTGGCCTAGTCAGGACCACTCAGGACTCTGCCTTCTCATTACAGCAACAATGGCAAGTTTCTCTGCTTCCAAATCAAAAGATCATGGGATTAGGTCAACAAATAAACTTGGAGATCATATAGTCCAACCTTCTTACTTCACATAAGAGGAAACTGAGCTTCAATGTAGTGAAGTACTTTGCCAAAGATTAGTGATAGAGCTGGGATTAGAATTTAGGTACTCTTCTGTCTTGTGAACATTGTCAAGAATCAGAATCAGCCACCAAACCATCTCTCCAAGGTCATTAATGGAAATATCAGTAGAGATTTTAATCAGAGGTCATAATTCAATGAAGAGGCTTTCCTGGCTATATATGCTAACTATGGTCACAAATATACCTAAGCGGGGAGAAGATAAAGACTTTGCTCTTGGGCTTAGTTTAATACCCTTTTCCCTCTCTCTCATTGGAAGATGATAGAAAAATAGTTTTAAAGTTGAGAAACTGAGGGAACCCAAATTCCAGAGCCCTTGAAAATTTGCAAGAATAAAATACAACAAAAAAAATATGTATATGCCTGCTTAATTATTGATATTTTTATAATTATTTTATTTATAATTATTTATATACCTATTTAATTATTAATAGTAATGATATTAATGTTAACTTTTAATATTTATTATTTATTAAGCAACTACTATACACTGGGGACTGTGCTAAGCATTGGAGGGTACAAATTTTTAAAAAAAGAGAGTTCCTGTCCTCAAGACCTTAGGATCTAATAGGTAGTAACTTCTATATGGATAGAGACTAGACATAGTTTAGTTACTGAAAATTAAGCAGAAAGTGACATAGAATTATTAGAACTTAACTAGAGAATTGTCTTTGGTCCAAGCCCCAGTGACCAGGAAATATAATTTTAGAAATGCAATCAAGTCTGAGAGCATTTGCTAGCCAGAAGTAGACCTGTTCTGTTTTCCAGAAATTTTGATGCTTTGGAAAATAAGTCTCTTTAAGGAGAGTGAGTCTCTTCTAGTCAAGGCTCTGAAAGAAATAGATACATCATTCTTGGTGGGAGGAAAAAGCTGAAAATAGTCTGGGGGGTGGGGAGTTGTTAGTTTTCTTCAGGAATTTTGTTTTGTTTTATTTTGTTCCTAATCAGATGACTGGGCATGATAAGTGTTTATGATTACCAAAAGAGCAATGGAAACCCTCAGGAATTGAAACTGAGGGCATATGGGAAAGGAACACCCCTCAAGAGGACTTTAGCTGAAGCCAGAATCTAGAAGCAGAGAAAAGTTCCACAGCATCACATCCAGTGGAGCTACACTTGACAGTAAGCAGAAGTAGCCATTGGACCAGCCAATTGATGCTAAGCAGGGGCCACATGGTCCCTACAATGAGTGACACCTGACAGACTCAACAGAGAGTGAACATCTGCAGAAGCTACACATCTGTTGGGGCTAGACATGTGGCAGGCTGAATACCATATAACCAGAGGTGAGGGGGGAAGTTGAGATAAGCAGTCCTACAGTATCTGAAATGTGAGTTACCTCCTCCATGTATGTGCCAAGTGTGTTCCCCTAAGTATGTTGCCCCACTATGTTTGTTTATTCCCTACATATGTCCACTCTTCCTATGTATGTGTGTGGAGAAGAGAGAGAGAGAGAGAGAGAGAGAGAGAGAATTTTTTAGCTTAGTGCTAAGAAGTCTATGTCACTCTGCTTAATTTTCAGTAGTGTAGGGGCCAAATTTTAATTGGAGAGTGTTAGCTAGGTGGCTCGCCTCAATATTGGGGCAAGGAAGGAGACCAACAGCCTCCCTCAAAAACAGAAAAGGGTTTACTAACAAGAATGAACTTAAAAACACAAGCAAGATCAGTAGAATTAAGGGAAAGGAAAAAAATGGGGGAAGGGAAACTATACAACCTGAATAACACCACCGCCCAGGGATCAGCTGAGAACACACAGCTGCATCCTGTCCCTTTCCAGCTTCAAGCTAGAATGGCAAAACTCCTCTCTTCTCCTTCCCAGCAGACCCCAGGCTGACCACACACAGCCCTAAGCCAATTGGCTGGCAGCCCTGACTGACAGTCACATGACTGACCTCATTGGGCTTCCAGTCATTATAATGTTGCCAGGCGCATGTAGGCATTGTGAGTGGTGATGACGTGAAGTGCCAGTACCATGGCCACAGCTACAACCAGTGGGTAGAACACCGTGCCATTGCAGAGGCGCATGCCTAAGCCCCAGGCCAGTGCATGCCTGGGGTTTTGTTTTTTGTTTTTTTAAATTCTAGCCAAAAGATGGGGTCATAAAAATCTCAAACAATTAATTCTTTACAGTAGCTAAACTATACCTAGTCTCTATCCATATAAAGGTTACTCACTATTATACTATAAGTTCCTTTAGGGCAGGAACTGTCTTTCTTTTTCTTATGTGTAATGTGCAGCATTTAGCACATAGAAGGTTCTTAATAAAAGTTTATTGTATTAAATTGTATTCTAGCAAATTGTTCAGGGCTCCAGAATTTGGGGTCCCTCAGTTTTTCAGCCCAAAATCTCTTTTTCTGTCATCTTTCAATAAAGAGGGGGAAAGGTAACTAAGAAACAATAGTCTAGGAGAAAATATATGGTAATAGATGAAATAAATTGTACACATAACATGAGATATATGCATGTGTATACACATTATAGATATATAAGATAGGATCATAGATTTACAGCTGGAATGGACTCTGGGGGCCATTAAGTCCAACAACTCTCATTTTACAGATGAGGTAAATGAGGCCACTGGCAATTGAGTGACTCGCACAACTGGTAAGCGGCAGGTAAGATTCAAAATCAGGTCTTCCTGTCCCTAGGTCCACCATTCTATCCACTGGATATATACTTGTATAATTTAATGTATATAACCATTATATTAAATATTATATAAACATAATGAGGTATGCTATCTATATGTATCTTCTAATTAATAGCAATAGTATATTTTATATCCCCCCAAAACACTCAATTCCAATGTAATTGCTACTTGCCTTGAGGAAGTATTATAGGATCCTGGGTGAGGGTAGATTTGTCATCTTAATTACATTTCTTTTATGCTCAGAAGAAAATGAGTCTTGATTCTACAAGCAAGTAAGTAGAAGGAGATAGCCATGGAAGATATTGGATACAAGGAAGAATATGGACTACCACAAAATGAAAAGTCTACATGTGCTCAATAGAGAAGTGACTCTCTAGGAAAGTAGGCCATTGTAAATGAGTCCTAATGGCACTTATCCATTGCTTTGTGGAACATGGTACAATTTCTTTCTGGACATATGGAATACCTGGGAGCAGGTGTATAATTTGGTACAAGGCATATTGTCTCAGGCATTATTTGTTTTGCCCAGGCCTTGGGCCCTAAGGGGTTGATGAGGCTCCATATTGTTAATGATTTAAAGCCTATACATAGTCCTTAGTCATGGAGACCTGGAAAGTGGAGAGGCTAAATGTGCTACAGCCTGCACTGGGGGCAATATTACATAAAGCATTGTCATGAAGGAAAGGGAGCTCTTCACATTTGATGAACTGTTTATTCCTTCATGGGCTGTTGTGGTTATTGACTCCTATGTTTCTGGTTCAGCAGGCACCTGGAGAGCTGCACCTGTATATCTCAGGTATTTGCTTATATGCTGTGAGATCATTTAAAAAAAATTATGGGCCTCAATGAGTCAATCTCTCCAGATCCTGAACTTGCATTTGGGGCCAGTCTACACTGTTAGTCTAAGACACATGTCTGTTTGTGCTCAATTTTTAGATCTTTCCTGAAAGCATGTATCATTTTCATTAGTATAATACCTTGACTTCCTGATGATCCTGAAGAGATAGTAATACATGATTATCTACTCTGTGGTTTTATATCTGGAATAATCATTGTAGATCAGATATGAGCTGATTGGTACTTAAGCCAAAGGCAACAACTAGGGCTATCAAGATTCTTATTGTCATAATTATCATTTAACAATATTATCATTGTGATTATTTTCATTGATAAAAAGACAGGCAGCCCAAGCAGAGAGATAAATAAATAAGGATAGACATATATATATACATATATATATATATATGTATGTATGTATGTGTGTGTGTGTGCAGTATTAAGCATTTATTATGAGGTAGCCACTATGAGTTAAAAGCTAGTATAAACACAGTTTAAAGTTCCTGCCCTCAAGGTGCTTATTTTTTAATGGGTGAAAATGACATAAAAGAGAACTGGAAAGGTGGGGATATGTGTGTAGCAGTGTGGCATGATGTGGTAATAGCATGGAAACAAAGGAGGCCCAGATCATGGTAAGATAAGATTCTAATGATTTAAAGCTAAAAGGGACTTGGGAGGTCAATGGTTTTACACATGAAGAAACTGAGACCCAGAGAGGTATTTTTTTATCCCTATAGATGTTACTATATAAGATCAGTTAAACAAGTATGATCCATGCTGCCCTATACACAATATCTTTCCTATTTAATTCTGTTCATCAGATATTTAAGAACACCTATTATGAGCAAGAAGTTTTACCAAGTGATTAAAGTATGAAGACAAAAACTATGGAATCACCACCCTCCCTGGAGTTTACATTTCACTTAACAGATAAAGCAAAAGACAAACAAATCTAATATAACTCACCTAGGGAGAGAGCATGAATTATGGGAGAATCTGGGAAACCTTTGTAGGTAGGTGTGGAGGATGGCAGTAATACCTGAGCTGAACCCTGAGGAAGGCAGAGACAAAAACCTTCTGAGTAGGACAATGGGAGGACGGCATAACAGACCTGGGGTGGGAGTGGGGTGAGGGTGGGATATATGCTTTGTCAAATGCTTGGAGGCAGAAGAAAGGGTAGTAAGATCCAGGAATATCTAGTAGTACAGTTTGGACTTAATGTAGAGCCTGTAAATCGAAACGGTCTAAAATAAGGCTCAAAAAATCGATTGAAGCTAAATCATAGAGGGCCTAAAATTCTAGGCTGAGTAATTTGGGCATGGAATGGATTGGTAAGAAGTAAGAATGGATTGAAGATTTTTGAAAAGGAAAGTTATATGTTGAGACCAATGCCTTAGGAAAAAGATTTTTTCTGCTTTGTAGAGGTTCAACTCCAGGAGGGCAAGCCTGGGAGCAAGCACACTAATTGTGGGGCTCCTACAGTAGTCAGGGTGAGAGGTGATAAGGGTAGTGACATGGTAGTCATATGACTGGAGAGAAGAGAATGAATGAGGGATTTTATGGATTATCATCAATAAGACTTGTCAACTTGGACGTAGGAAGTGAAGGGAAAGGAACATCAAGAATAACACCAAAGTTAGAATCTACCTAGTAATGGTGTGAGTGGGAAAGTGGTACTATGCTTGACAAAATTAGAGAAGTTTAGGAGAAAGGCTTGAAGTGGGGGATGGATTTAATTGATCAAATTGATCATGAGACATCCCAAAGAATTACAAGACTCAGTGATTTGGGTTCCTAAGTTTTCTTTTTCTTTCTTTCTTTCTTTCTTTCTTTCTTTCTTTCTTTCTTTCTTTCTTTCTTTCTTTCTTTCTTTCTTTCTTTCTTTCTTTTATTTTTGTGGGGCAATTGGGGTTAAGTGACTTGCCCAGGGCCACACAGCCAGCAAGTGTCAAGTGTCTTCCTGAATCCAGGGCTGGCGCTCCATCTACTGCACCACCTAGCTTACCTTTTTTTTTTTTTTTTTTTTTTTTAGAGAGGCAATTGGGGTTAAGTGACTTGCCCAGGGTCACACAACTAGTAAGTGTTAAGTGTCTGAGGCCAGATTTGAACTCAGGTACTCCTGACTCCAGGGCCAGTGCTCTATCCACTGCGCCATCTAGCTGCCCCCTTAAGTTTTATTAAAAGGCTGTGAGGCCACAGGGAGAATCACCCAAAGGAGATAGGTATCTCAAATAGGGAGATGAAAATGGTTATATTTATAGTGAGAAAAGTAGGTTACTTCCTCATTATCTTAATCTCTTCCTTGAGGAAGGTTCATATCCTATTTTGTACTTCCTGGGGTCCTAAGAAGTCCTCCAAGGCGGGTACCCTTTTGGGATTTAAATGTCATAAGGTGAACCTAAGGACACATTTGTTCCTCCTGCGCATGTTCCTAAAAACATTTAAATTGTCTCTCTGTTTAGGATATCTCTTTACTTTAAGTTCTGGTTTCTGGATACAGTTTCTGTTTCCTGTCATCCAGGATTATTAATCCCTGGCTACTGTTTAAACTTCTGTTGATGGTATTGGTTTGTAGAGACTCAAACCTTCTGTTACTGTACTGTTGATAAGAACACAAACCTTAGTTTCTCTCTTAGCCCCTTTTAGCTACAGTTGATAAGAGCTCAAGTCTTAGGTTATCTGTTAAATCCCTTTTTAGCTACTGTTTACTAGAGCTCAGGTCTGTTAACCCTTTTTAGTCTCCTCCATCAGTCTGGTTTAAGGAGAAAGTGGACGAGTTTTACTTGAGCTCTGTTGATTTTGAAAAACTGATAAGATACATCATAGGGGCTTGTTAGGTTCTATACATTCTCTAAAATAGAAACCCAAGAATACTTTTTTCTGATATAATTGCCCATGTTTTTTTCTAAAATTCTCCATCATTCATTTTTTTCCCCTGATTTTTTTTTATTAAATCATGGAGCAAATTTCGCTTAGCTATTCTATTCTTTGGTATTGTGAAGGCAGGAGCAGCTAGGTAGTGTAGTAGATAGACTAGCAATCCTGGAGTCAGGAAGACTCATCTTCCAGAGTTCAAATCTGGCCTCAGACACTTGCTAGCTGTATGACCCTGGGCAAGTCATTTAATCCTGTTTGCCTCAGTTTCCTTATTTGTAAAAATGAGCTGGAGAATGAAATGGCAAACTACTCTAGTATCTTTACCAAGAAAATCCCACATGACGAGTTGGCCATGACTGAAAAATAATTGAACAACAGGTAGGGATGTGCTTGGGCTTTCTGGTTGTTGTTGTTTGTCCTTCATTCTTAAAGAGGACCATGACATGGGGATGATGTCATAATTTACAGTTAGTTGGATTTAAGTTTGGGAGGACTATGCAAAGTCACCAACTTCACTCTCTTCTCCAGAGCCATCTGTAGCAAGATGTATATCAGGATGACAAGAGATGGCAATTGGGGTTAAGCGACTTGCCCAGAGTCACACAGCCAGTAAGTGTCTAAGGTCAGATTTGAACTCAGGTCCTCCCAGTTTCAGGGCCAGTACTCTATCCATTGCACCACCAACCCCAGGGCTTCCTGGTGTATAGACTGGTGAAAGCTTATTGTTAAATTTTCATTTATACCTGGTGAGCATTTATATATTGGAAATTGTTAGAGGACTTGATTTATTGTTTTGTTGATTATCCAGATTTAAGAAATTGATGGAGATCATGTTAATGTTGAATATTAAACTTGAAAGCCCCCCCATACCTGCCAAAGTGAGCCAGTAGTTAAACATTTAACAGGATACTCCTGCCTATAGTATCCAGATTCCAAAACAGCATGGTGCCTAATCTTTGTTTTAACAAGCAGGTTCTATCCTAGTTTTGGCAGCAGCACTACAGGGAGAGGTGGGGGTGGTTTTGATGTTGGGCAGCACAAGGGAGAAAGAAGCACTTGGATCAATAATTAATCATCATAGTAGTAATAATAATAGCTAACTAATATGTAACACCATGTGCCAAGCACTGTGCTTAGAGCTTTACGATTATTATGTAATCTGAGTCCCACAACTTAGAAAGGTGGGTGACGTTATTATCTTCATTTTATAGATGAGGAAACGAAGGCAAACAGGTTAAATGACTTGCCCAGGACCACACAGCTAGTGTCTGAGGCTATACCTGAATTTTCTTAAATGTCTGCTGAATTGAATTAAATAAGAAAGATATTGTATATTAATTTATCTTCCAATGAAAGTTGGGAGGACAACATGGATCATGCTTGTTTAACTGATATTGTATAGTAACACAGTGATCAAAAACAAAATTCTCTGGGTCTTGGTTTCTTCATGTATAAAATCAGTGACCTCTCAAGTCCCTTCTGGCTTTAAATCCATGTCCTATGACTCATAAAGGTCTTATCTTGTCCTGATTCAGGCCTCCTCTCTGTTTCTTTTCTTTTTTTTTCTTTTTTTTGGGGGGGAGCAGGGCAATGAGGGTTAAGTGACTTGCCCAAGGTCACACAGCTAGTAAGTGTCAAATGTCTGAGGCCAGATTTGAACTCAGGTTTTCCTGAATCCAAGGCTGGTACTTTATCCACTGCACCACCCAACTGCCCCTTCCTCTCTGTTTCTATGCCATTGTTTCACCATGCCATACCACTCTCCATATAGCCCCACCTTTTCCATTTCCCTTTCATGTGTCATTTTCACCCATTAGAAAGTTAAGTGCTCTGAGGGCAGGAACCAGTATTCCTGACTCCAGGCCTAGCACTCTATCCACTGTGCCACCTGGCTGTCCCTAAGTATCTATGATATCATGATCCATTAGAAATTGTCATAATCTATAGCTTATATTAAAAACTGAGAAACTTGAATCTTTCAATTTAAGGGCATCCCATTTATACATATACATGTGCATACATATGGAGAAATTAATACCTTTTCAGGCATTGATTAGATTTAAAATAAATATTAACTAATGTAGACTTCATATGAATCTCTTTGGCAAGTTCATTACCCAAAGAAGTAACAAAACAATCACTAGAGTATAGAGTAAAAGCATTTCTACAAATCACTCCTATTACAGTGTGGAGCACCCCAGTGTATTTAAAAAAATAAAAGTGATGGAAAAAATTGCTGAGCCCCTTTCAGTGATATCTGAATAATTGGGAGAGAGATTCAACTGTTAGGAATACAACAAAAGGACAGCAAATGAAGAAAAATACATCTTAGATACATCGAAATACTGATAGCAGCACTTTTTGTAGTAACAAAGAATTGGAAACAGCTGCTCATCTATTGGGGAATACTTATGTGAATTGTGGTACAGAAGTGTATTAGAATGTTACTACATGGGGCAGCTAGGTGGAGCAGTGGATAGAGCACGGGCCCTGGATTCAGGAGGGCCTGAGTTCAAACCCTGCCTCAAACCCTTGACGCTTACTAGCTGTGTGACCCTGGGCAAGTCACTTAACCCCAATTGCCTCACCAAAAAAAAAAAAAAAGAGAGAGAAAAAAAGAATGTTACTACAACATATAAAATGATGAATATGAATAATTCAAAGGAAGACTTGTATGAATTGTTTCAGGGTGAAATAAAAAGAACCAAGAAAGCAGTATATGCAACAAAATAACTAGGTGGAATAGTGATATAGAAGTAGTCCTATAGGTAGAAAGACAACTTCAAATTCAGACTCAGACATTTACTAGCTATGTAACTCTGGGCAAGTCACTTAACCTCTGCCTGTCTCAGTTTCTTCCTCTGTAAAATGGGAATAATAGATTAAATGAGACAATATTTATAAAGCACATTGTAAACCTTAACAGTATTATTATTGTTATTATTATTCAATGTAAATAAAACAAGCAAAACAAAAGTACTTGAGCACTATATAATTATAATATGATGAGAAAACAGATCTCCCTTCCTTTGTTGAAGAAGTAAGAGACTGCAGGTATGGAATATTATACATACTGCCAGACTTGGTTGAAGTGTTGATTGGATTTATTGAACTACCTTTTTTACCTTCACTTTTTAATTTTTGTTACAATTTATCATAATTTTAGTTTTCTTGTTGTCTTATTTTGTTATTCAACAAGATACAGAGTGGAGTAGAATGGAAAGATTGAGAAATTAAAGTGATAAAAAAACAAAAGCTATCCATAAAATTTTAAATTAAAAAAAAAAGAACATAGAGATTAGAGAGGGTCAACATGACTAAAGAAGGGCAAATGCCCTGCCTTTCAATAAAAAGAGGAAGCATTGCTTTGCTTGTTGTTCCTCAAACAAAATACTCTGCCTACTAGCTCCACTCATTTTCACTGACATGCCTAGAATGATTTCTCTATGTATCTTTACCTCCTGCATTCCTACAAGTCTCAGCTAATATCTTACCTTCTACAAGAGGCTTTTTCTGACCCTTCTTAATTCCACTACTTTCCCTCTGGTGAGTATTCCCAATTTATGCTGTCTATAGTTTGTTTGTACATTATTGCTTGCATGTTGTCTCTTTTATCTTTTTTTGCATCTCCAGTGCTTAACAAAGTGCCTGGCACATAGTAAGTGCTTAATGTTTATTGACTGGCACTGAAAGAATGGAATACAAAGTTTGGTATACTGAGATTGACTTTTATTCCTGTAAAATTCTAGCCTACACTATTAGGGACATTTTTTATGAGCATTTAAAAAGAAAAGTAGTAATTGCTAGACACTTTTATAACTTCATCAAGAACAAGGTCTAGATGAACTTATTTTCCTTTTTTGATAAGACAACTAGATCAAAGAATATGCTATAGATAGAACTTACTTTGACTTCAAGAAAGCACTTGTTAAAATCTAATATGATATTCTTGTGGACAAGATAGAGAGATATATTAGAAGATGATATGGCAAAGTAGATTTAGAATTGTTTGAATGGCCAGATACAAAGGACTCAAGTCAATTTGATATCAACCAGGAAATAGGTTTCTAATGGAGTATCCCAGGCATCTAAATTTGGTCCTATGCTCTTTAACATTTTCATCAATGATAAATAAAGGCATAGATGCTTAACAAACCTGAAAGTTTAAGAAGACAAGGAAGGATGGCTAAAAGGTTAAATTACAGAGTTACTATCAAAAAATAAAACCTCAACAATCTGACATTGCTTTTAAAATAAATTTTACTGATATCTTTTGGTCTTTTTACATTATCAGAATTTCTTCTGGTATGCCTTGCCTTTCCCTTCGCACTGAGAGAGCCAGCTTGTATTAACAAATATTTTTAAAAGAAAGAACAGAAGAATAGCAAAACTGATCAACAATTCAAAAAATTCTGGGGGCAGCTAGGTAGTGCAGTGGATAAAGCACTGGCCCTGGATTCAGGAGTACCTGAGTTCAAATCTGGCCTCAGACACTTGACACTTACTAGCTGTGTGACCCTGGGCAAGTCACTTAACCCCCATTGCCTCACAAAAAAAGAAATTCTGAAAACATAGGCAATGTTTTATACCCATATACCTTCTGCCTCCACAATGCAGTGAGGTGGAGGGGTTTTCTCAGTTTTTTTCTTTGGGGCTATGCTCTTCTTTTGTAATTTTTCAGTACTCAGTATTAATTTTTTTGTGGTTGTTCTTTCCATCTCCATTTTGTCATCATTGGGTATGTTATTTTTCTTAGTTATACTTGCTTCACTGAATCATATCATGTAAATCTTTCTCTGTTTCTCTGTGTTCATCATATTCATTAATTCCTACAGTATAATGATAGCTGATTAAAGTCACATACCACAATTTGTTTTGCCATCCTCGTAGTCAATGGACATATAACATTTCTAATTCCTTGCTACTACAAAAAAGTGCTGCTAAAAATGGAGAATTTTAGTGAACTGCAAATTCAATATGAATCAACAATGTGATCCAGAAGGCAAATAAGCTGGATACAAGAGATACATATATAAATTATAGTATATTATTGTACTCTGCCCTGTTCAGACTGTCTAATTTTCTCAGTGAGTCAACATTCAGACAGCAAGCATTTACTAAGTGTCCTCTATGTACCAGGTTCATTTCCACATGTCACAGTTTAGGAAGGGCACTAATCATCTGAAGATACTCCATGTAATGCAAAGATGGAGTAAATGAGACTTTATCTAAGGACACTGACATTTAGAAACAATTTATGATATTTGAATTCCTTATGTAGATAGATCCAATTTAGCATTATACCTAGTTAGCAAGAATTAAAGTAAGAAGTTACCAGATGGGGCAGCTAGGTGGCACAGTGGATAGAGCACCAGCCCTGGATTCAGGAAGATCTGAGTTTAAATCTGGCCTCAGACACTTTATACTTACTAGCTGTGTGACCCTAGGCAAGTCACTTAACCCCAATTGCCTCACACCCCCCCCAAAAAAAGAAGTTACCAGATAGCTTGTTCTTTCTTCTATAACACCCCAAGTGAATGCCTCCCTCAACCAACCCAGCAGTAGCCTTAATTTTACCTCAGAGATCTCCCCTCATAGAGCAGCTAGGTAGCACAACAGATAGAGTGCTGAGCCTGGAGTCAGGAAGATTTGAGTTCAAAGCTAGCCTCAGACACTTATTAACTCTGTGACCCTGAGCAAGTCACTTAAGTATGATTGCCTCCATTTCCTCATCTGGAAAATGAGTCAGAGAAGGAAATGGCAAACCTCTCTAGTATCTTTGCCAAGAAAGATTCAAATGAGGTCATGAAGTGTCAGACATGATTGAAATGACTAACGACAGAAACAAGTCCCCTCATAGAGAGCAAGGCTTTGTCCCTCCAATATATATCAATGTCCTTGGGCTCTCTATAATCACAGCTTTTATGTCCTAAGGCCTCTCCACTCTCCCATTCTCCTATCTTCCCTAAAATTATTTTTCTTTTGAAAGTTTACTTGGCAATGTGGTTTGTACTCCATGTGCTAAACACAACTTGAAGTTCATATTCCAGTGGTTAGAATTGCTTGTCATGATTCTGGTGCAGGGCATCAGGAGGATATCATATGGAGATGGGTTAAAAGAACTGGGGACTCAGCGTACAGTTGGGAGACAAAGGGAGAGGGACAACTACAATAGCTATCTTCACTTATTTGAAGGGATTACATTCAGGAAAGTGATTAGACTTGTTCTGTCTGGCAGTAGAATGCAGACCTAGCAGCAATGGATGGCATTTGCAAAGAGACCAGTTTGGTATTGGTTTGTAAGGAAAACTCCAGAGCAATTATTGTTATCCCAACATGGAGCGGCCTGCTTCACCATGGATTCCTTTGGTAGTTTGGTGAAGCCTGTGGATCCTTTCTCAGAATCTTTTGAAACACACAAAATTAAATAAACAGGATTACAAAAGAAATCAATTATCTGGAAGTGAGATGATTTTTTTTCCCACTGAAGTTCATAGACACTCTGAAATCTCTCCTTGGGAGTTAAGGACCCCTGTTTTATCAACAGTGGTTTTGTTTCAATAAAGGACTTCAAGGGAAGGCTGACTGACCAGTTTCCAGGATAATAGAAAGGATTCATGTTCTGGTATGTGTTAAACTAGAAAGCCTCTGAGGTCTCTTCCAATTGTGAGATTCTATGTGTCCATTTCTTTACCACATTCCAAATTTGCCAGAAATATCTACTTGGGAGATTTTGTCTTTAATAGGCTATGTAGTTATAATATTTTGAACAATTTATAAGACACTTCTATAGCTACATTTGGAAGAGTTTGTTAAAAGGAATAAGAATAATGGAAATATGACTATGATAGCAAAGTATTATTGGTTCAAATTTGAATTCTTCAAGTCTACAGACATCTAAATTGTCAGACTTGAATGTGGGCTTCACACCTTTCTTTCCAGCGGCAGTTTTTGTTTGTTTGGGTATGAATTGGGCATTGTATCAGTGTGAGGACACTCTCAATGTGGACACTTCCTTTCCCAAATAGATTGAGAATGTCACCTCCTCTGAAATGTATTGTCTTTCAGAGTTGCCCGAGACTCACAGCTAGTGTATGTCAGAAGGGGAACTCAAACCCATGTCTCTCCCAAGTCAGTCTCTCTGTTCACTATCTCCCATTGCTACTTTTATGATAAACATTCAATGTATTATATCATGTATAAGTATGTATATCAGGCTTCTATATAACTCTGGATGTTTCTCCCTTTTGCCTTTCCATTTCACAGTCACCACTGGAATGTGAGATTTCTTCTTGACAGCTCTTCATGTCAGTCAAAAGTCTAGGTCAGACACTTATCAATTGACCCAGTGTTAAAGGTAGACACTCATTTCAGCATCTGTCAATAGCATCTTTTGATCCATTTATACAAGTCTGCATCCCTGCTGTGATTTATAAGAGAGCGTGTGTGGACTCTTAAAGGCAGGGGAAACATTGCTGCAACTTTGAAAATCACCTGGCATATCTATTTGATGATGTGGATCATTTCAAAGAGAGAACCTGAAAGGTCTTTTGTGGTTCTTGGAGTAGTGATGGTGGGGAGAAGGGGATATCTAACCTTCACAGACCTCTATTAAAGTATCTGAACATGAAGCCAAGTCGAGAGAGTTAACTTTTTACACTTAATGCCCTGTTTTATCAATACTCTAATCTTGTTTCTGACTGTCAAGCTAGGAAGACCTCCACCTGGAGTGTTGGGCAAATTCCCAAGATATTCAGTTACTAAGCAGAGTTCCCAAAGTCTGTAGGCCACTGTTGTTACTTCTACTCCCAGGAAAAAACACCTGCACTACAAGTCTCATCCAACAAATCTGCCAAGAGGAATGCCTCATCTCCCTCCAGGAATGTCCAACCTGCTCCATCCCCTATTTGGGAAAGTACCAAGGGGCCAGAGGGGTCTCCTACTTGAGCTCAGCTGGGTCTTCACCTCAAGACCCCCATGATCCCTTACAGGGATAATGCCCATTTTTCTTTCCCAGGTGTTAGTCACAAAGCTGCCAATCCCGCCCTCCTTGCAAGACAGGAAAAGAAATGTGAACATGTAAGAAATTCAGAGGGGCCTATGAAATTTCCCTGACATGCTCCTGCTGTGACACCACGGCAGTTGAAGAAGGCCTGTCATTGGGCTGTCAACCTTTAACCTCCCCCAGACATATTTTGAAATGATGTGAAGAGAATTGCCGTGCAGTACCGCTGGCTCCTTCCAGCTTGGCGTGTCTGTCCTTGATGTCAGTCAAAAGTAGTTAACTGGCACCCACAGAGCCTAAAAAAAAAAACTCTCTGAAAAATATCAGTAATGACTTTAGTTAGTAAGACTAGCTCTTGTCAAGTAATGACTTTTTGACATAAGGTATTGTTTACCTAGGCAACGTTCTCTTACTTGCATTTTAATGAGCCTAATTAATAATAAGTTAGGAGTCCACAGCTATTGCTTCACAGCTGGACCATATGCACTAATTACACTGAGTGTGCAAACTTCAAATAATCCGTTTGGTCCGAAGAAACATTTTAATTTTGGAAAAAACCTTGGTGTGGGGATATTTCTGTCTGATCTCCCTAAAGATGTCAATACTGCAATGGAACAGATTTGCAAAGGATTAAGGCAAATATTGTCTTTTAAAATTCCTGCATGCTTTTCTTCATTTTCCTCCCTGGTTGAAGGTTTCATTTTCTAAATGTTTCAGGAGGTTCAGATGAGAATAGAGTAATAGACTTGCTTATAAAATGAGATCTGTGCTTAGTAAAGCAGGATCCCTCTCAAGTTGAAGGACAATCACCAGTGGTTTTTGGAAGGTCCTTTATTAGAGGGTCTATTGCATTTATTAAGAATAAATAACCTTCAAATAGCTATTTTTAAGCTTGTAAAGGCTGCTTTATTTATGGTCTGGAGAATGTTTTATTTCCCTTTCCCATTTTCCAGCTCTATTATTGCTTTTTTATTTTTTTATTTTTGGCTATTGCCCTCAAAATGTAGAATTAGCCCTAAAAAAATCAAACCATTACCTGACATTTAAATCAGGTCATCATTCCCAAAGAAGGAAAAAATGGCAGACAACTAAGCTGAGTTGTCAAGGTTAGTAGGCTCACAAGAGCATAGCTTTAGAGGTAGAAAAGACCTTAGTGGTCATCTCATCTAAACCCCTCATTTCACAAATGAAGAAAGCAAGAGCCACAGGGGTTAAATCATCCAGGTAGTAAATGAGTGGCAGAGCCACCAACAACAGAGATCATACTGTTGATCATAATAATATAATAAAATAACTAATATTTAGGGATTATTTTAAGGATGGCAAAGTGTCTTGACACATATTATTTGATTCTCACAACAACCATATGAGGCAGGTGTTATTATTATCTCCATTTTACAGGTGAGATAAGTGAGGCTGTGATAAGTTAAGTGCCTTGCTCTGGGTCAGACAGTAAGTATCCAAGGAAGGATTAAAAACCAGGTCTTCTCGAACCAAAAGTGGTAGGTTCCTGCTGTCTCTCTACCCCCTGTTCCCTGGAAAAATGTAAGTTATCTCATAAGCTCAGTATGATTGTTTTGGGAGACCTTCAGCCTAGTTTATAACCAATCAAAATACTAAAGGAACTAGTTTTATCCAGAGGAGCCTGAGGTTGAAGGCCTTGTGAGTAAATCACAGAAAATCTAGAATGTAAAAATCAGGCATTTTTGCTCTAGGACTGGCCAGAGGTATTGTTTGTACATTAGAGAGCTGGACTAGAAGCTGAGGGTAGAAGTTGAAAAGAAGTGAATTTCAGCTTTAATGTAAGAAAATACTTCCTAACTTGTAAAGGTATGCAAAAGTGGAATAGGCTGCCTAGGTTGGTACTGGATTCCCTCTAATTGGAGCTCCTTAAACAAAGGCTGTTATTGAGGGAATTATTTTTCAGGCAATTAACTTGGACTGAGGGGTCCTTAACCTTGGGGTCCACAAACTTATTTTGCTATACAGTTTGATTACTGTGTTTCAGTATAATCGCTTTCCTACATAACCATATATTTTATTTTATGCATTTAAAAACATCATTCTGAAAAGGGGTCAACAAAATGGCCAAAGAGGTCTATAACACACACACACACACACACACACACACACACACACACACACACACGGGCATGCTAAAGAAACCCCGGACTAAAGGTTTCTGGGGCCTCTTATGACTCAAAAATTCTGGAATAATCTATAAATCTATGATTCAGTTTTGTTTCCACATGGTCCTCATAGTTCATAGATTTACAGAATTTTAGCTCTAGAAGGGACTTTTGAGGTCATTGAGTTCCCCAATCCTTATTTTACTGATAAGAAAACCAAAACTCAGAGTAGTAAAACGATTTGCCTATAGTCTTGCAGATCATTTGGCTTCCATGAAGTAGAAAGAAATCCTTCAGTGAGAGCTTTTCTCAGGCAGTTGGTCATTGGACCCCAACTGAGGTCAAAAAGAATTGTGGACAGGAAAGCATTCAACCTGTGACCACCGCGGAATAAAGGACGAGAGGGAATACAGACTTCAATGCTACTTTGTTCCCTTAGTATATTCCCTTTTGGACTTTACCAGAGTTCCTTCCACCTATGGATTAAACAAGACACAGTTCAAAGCAGAGTCGTTTCGGGCTAATTGGTCGATTCAGCAAGAAATGAGGGAAAAGGTGAGACTGAGGCTGGGAGGAACCAGGCTGGCAAGGGAAGCAGATGCTCCCAGGAAAGGCCCTCAGCGTGGAAGTGCACCCTGCAAGGCACCATATGTGTGATGGATGTGACGGTGAGAGCACAGAAAACCTGAACGAAGGTGACAGACCTTCAGTAATTTGTTCAGGGAAAAAGAAAGAAAGAAAAACACATTCTGGGCATAAGACAAAGTGTGCGATAATGCCCACAAATACTCCCTCAACCACTTAGGGAATGTGTAAACTGTGGGGAGGGGGAATGAAATCTCCACAAGCCACCTGTCCAGAGTCTAGTTCAGTGCCTAGAACATAGTAAACATTTAATAAATGCGTATTGACTGACTGGCCTGTCCTACATCTCCTACCCTATAAAGAAGGTAGCCCGTTAATCTGGTGACAGTAAAATGGCATAAAAAATAAAATAATGGAAGGAACAAAGAAAGAGTACCAAATCACAATCTCAGAGCTGGAAAGGATTTGAGAGACTATCTGCCCTCAGAGGTACATAGATTGGTTTCAAAGTGCACATGAACTTGGAGGGGACAAATCACATTTTTATGTCAATAGAATTGATTTCTTTTGTAATCTTATGCATTTTAGGCATCTAACAACATTATTCTGAGATAACAACATTATGCACCAGACTGCTGAAAGAATCCATGGAATAAAAAAAGTTAAGAATCCCTGATCTACTCCAACCCATATCCTAGCAAGAATTTCCTTTACAAAATTCCCAATAATTAGTCAATCAGTAAGCATGAATTCCCTTCTACTTTCTGGGGACACACACACAAAAAAAGGCTCAAAATGGTCCTTGCTCTCAAGGAGTTCATAGTTTGATAGGGGAGATAACAAGCAAACTATATGCAAATAAGATGTATACAGAATAAATTGTAGATAATCAAGAAGCAATAGAATTAAAGGGGATCAGGAAAGGAAGGCTTCCTACAGAAAGTTGGATTTTAGCTGCTGTTTAAAGGAAGCAAGGGAATCTAGGAGGCAGAGATGAGAAAGTACAGTATTCCAGGAATGAGGGACAGTTGATGAAAATGCCAAAGTTGAGAGAGAAGCATCTTATGTGAGGAACAGCAAGAATGTCTGTGTCACTGGATAGCGGAGGGCATGGATGGATAGGTGTAAGGTGTAAAAAGATTGGGAAGGTGGGGGAGAGGACAAGATTATTAAGGACTATGAATATTATACAGAGAATTTGATATTTGATCCTGAACATGATTGGGAACCACTGGAATTTATTGAGTATGTGACTGGTGAGGGCTGGGGGGGAGGGGGGGGAAGAAGACCTGTGCTTTAGGAAGACCATTGACAGCTGATAACACAGTAGGGAGAGACTTGTGGCAAGGAACCCAAGAAGCAAGCTATTGCAATATAGTTCTGACATTAGATAAGAAGGGCCTACACCAGGGTGGTGGCAGTGTCAGGGGAGAGAAGGGGGCACCTGCAAGAGATGAAAGTAAAATCAACAGGCCTTGGCAATAGAATAGATATGGGGGTAAGAGAGTGAGGAGTTGTTATCCCACTTTTGTTTGAAGTCCTCCAGCCAGAAAAAAATCCACTATTTACGAAGGCAGTCCATTCATTGGATAGCTCTAGTCGTTAGGAAGGTTTCTTCTTTATATCAGGCCCAAATCTACTTCTGCAAATTGTATCAATTGCTTCTGGTTATTAGCTCCAAGGCCAAGTAGAAAAAGTCTAATAATCCCTGTTCTATGTGATAACTTTCCAAATGCTTGAAGTATTCTTCCCACCCAAAAGGTTGCTGCAAGATTTGTGATCTAGAACCTGAAAGGATTTCAGATTGAAAAATATCAACAAAGCCGTGAGAGTCAATTCTATTCAATTCAATACAACAAAGATTTCTAGGTCCCTGTTATGAGAGGCAGTGTGGTCTAGTAGAGTCAGGAAAATGTAGGCTTGAATCTGGATTTAACCCCCCCAACTTTGGGACACCAGGAAAGTCGTTTAATCTTTTAACCTCCATTACTTTATTTGTAAAATGGGGATAGATAACGCCTACTTCACGGGGTTTTTATAGAGATCGATAGAAATAATAACAAAGCATTAGATAAAAGTGAACTATTGTTATTGTGTTCAATATGTGGCCCACCCCAATTTCTTTTCTTTTTTTTTTTTTTTTGTGGGGCAATGGAGGTTAAGTGACTTGCCCAAGGTCACACAGCTAGAAAGTATCAAGTGTCTGAGGCCGGATCTGAACTCAGGTACTCCTGAATCCAGGGCTGGTGCTCTATCCACTTCACCACCTAGCTGCCCCGGCACACCCCAATTTCAAGGCAAAGGGTGGGGGGAGAGAAGTTGTCTGAAGAAGGGAGAGTTCACTTTCATTCACAGAGTTATCGTAGTTCCCCTTAAATACCTCCTTTCTTTCCATGCAGCTACCACTTTTAAACAATGACTCCATTCTCTAAACTGAATTGCCAAGAAACAGATTGAAACCTATGAATGAAGAGACACTATGTTTTTGTTGAAGTAACTTGAAACAGTTCAGCCTTTCTTAGTAAGGTACTTCATATATAATGGTATATGGGTGAGAAATTAATACAGCTTTTCTACTGTTAGGAGAAAAACTGGTCCTATTTCTTGCCCTTCCCCCTTCCTCTTTCTTCCATCCACAATCCCAAATTGGAATCTCTCTCTCCCTCTTCCCCTCCCTCTTCCCCTCCCTCTTCCCCTCCCTCTTCCCCTCCCTCTTCCCCTCTCTCTTTCCCTCTTCCCCTCTCCCTCTTTCCCCTGCCCTGTCTCTCTAATGGTGGAAATTAAGGCTTCTCTATTTTACACTAGAGGAAATCTTTCCTGAGACAGAATTAAATGGACTTGAGGTTTCTACTCAGTGGTGTTCACTTAGATGTCTGAATGCTATTGATTACTTGTCTAATTTGTATTATTTCTCTTGGTCTCCCCAGACAAACTGAGCTGTTTTGCCATCTGATCTGCCCTCAATTATGCATTTTATGTTCTAATCCTTTTAGCTTCTGTCAATACAGAGAGGTCTCCCTGCTCAGTTCATCCTGCCTCAGCTTCCTTTCATAGAAGTCAGTGGGTTTGCTAAAGAAAGACTGGAAAGCCAGTGGCGTCCCAATGCCCCTGCATCCTACTTACCCTCATGCTGGGCCGCAACTCCTTAATGTTGAGGTGAATTGTATTCCCTCTAGATGATCCAATCCAAGCAGATTTCTTTTTTTTTTTAAGTGGCAGACAGAGGGAGAAGGAAAGAGGAAAGGGAGTAGTGTAAACCTCATCCTACAAAGTGAAGGTTTCTTAAGATGTATATCTTTTATGTACACTATATTGTTGTATGTTATACATAAATAATATATATATTATAATACTATATAATCTTATGAATACATGTATATTTTACATACGTACCTTATATGTGTATGTATATACCTTCTGTATGTACATATACTGTATTTATGTATTGTGTGTGTATAAATATATACATCTTATATATATGCCTTATATACATATATGTATATATATTTGGTCAGTAGTATGTAGATTATCTTCTTTTTTATTCTCTTTTTGCTACTTGCTTTAGGGTCTCCTCATTTCCAAGGAAAAAAAGTCACTTGTGACCAGTACTAAGTAAAAGTTTGCTGGAGGGAAAAATTGAGACTGGGGGGGACAGGGGGAGATAAAGTAAAAATTTGAATAGAGAGAGCCTGTATGAACTTTACCTTTCCCTGACAACAGATAATCAGGAGCTAGCAATGCATTTCTCCTTTTTCTTTCTCACTCAGAAAACAAGCTGAAGGATGAGTCTTGTAAACTAAAATTTTATTTGGGTTGGGGGTGGGGCGAACAACTGGAGCCTAGGAGACAGGAGCAGTAGCATTTGCCATTGGTCAATAGGCATTATTGAGCACTTGCAATATGCAGTGGTCTCTGCTGGATAGTTTGAGAAAATGCAAAAGGAATTGAAGACATGTCTTTTCCCCAAACTTTGTTGAATTTACAATCTGATCAGGAAGACAACCTATTCGTAAATGAAATTGCTTAAGAAAAAAATGCAACACTTGTATCGAATTCAAAATAATATAACATAGACTAAGTGATTACAGATACGAGGATTATTTTTGACCAGTGAGGAAGTGAAAATTATTTGAGAGTCAGCATGATACACTGGCAAGAGCACTAGAGGACCGAGGTTCAAATTCTGCCTCTGAATTTACTACCTGTGTGACCTTGTGAAAATTACTTTAACCTTCCTAGGTCTTAGTTCTCTCATCTATAAAATGAATAGTATGGACTGCATGTTACCTGGGGTGCCTTCCAGACTTAGAATTACAAACCTGGAAAGTAAACAGAAAATGAGTCTTCAAGCAAGAATTCTTAGCCAAGAGTCCATGAACTTGTTCGTTTGATTGATTTGATGTTACTATAACTCTATTTCAATATGATTACTTTTCTTTGTAAGCCAATATATTTTATTTTATGCATGTAAAAACATTATTTTGAGGAGGAGCCCAGAAGATTCACCAGACTGACTGGCAAAGAGGTCCATAATCCAAACAAGGTTAAGAATCTCTCAGGCAAAAGGGCACTCAGAGTAATAACTTCACATAAACAAAGAGGGGCAAGTAAGTCAGGAGGAGGCTGCTGAAACCCGATCATCTAAAGAGGATAATGGAAGAGAAAGAAAGATATGAAATGGCCTTTGAGTAAGTCATCCCCTAGCAAGATAAAGGTGCATGGATAACTGGCATCTTGTCACAGCAGATCTCCAAGAAAAAGTGGCCACAAAACCTACCAAGGAGAGAGAACAGGAGACTTAGGATAATGTTTCCAGTAAGTATAGAAGGCAAGGAAGATTTTGCAGTGATTTGATCCTTGCGATTGTTAGTGCCTCCTCCCTCCAGATTACTTTATGTCTATTATTTACATATTATATAGGGCCATGTTGCCATAAATTATATAGTCCTTGAGAGTAAGGACTGGTTTTGCTTTTGTCTATATATCCCGAATACCTAGTGTAGTTCCTGGCACATAGCAGATATGCAACCGATGCTTGTGGATTGATCTATTAATTGATTTCAAGTAACTATTATCTAAGTCGATGATGATCTCATCATTCAGCAGCAGCAGCAGCATCACCACAACTAACATTTATAAGGAAAAGTAAAGGGATTTGAGGAACATCTCTCCACTGTCCAGGTGCTCTAGTTTGATTTACTTTCCCCCTTCAAATCCATGCTTTAGCGTCAAACAGTTTCAACTTTCACAATTCCCTATCCCCGAATCCCTGGTCCCTTTGTTCTATTGCCACTCAAACCTTTCCAAATTCCTACTCCGTATTACTCCCACTCTTCCCCTACTCTGCCCCTTATAGGCACACTATTAAATAACAATGGAGGAAGTAAAGAAAACACGCTGACCAGGTCCACTACAAAATTATCTCATATGATCTCAACGTGGCCCTCACCTTAGCATGCTAATCTCTTGACTTTATCACATTCTACTCCACATCTTCTCCAAAACTTCTCTTCTCAAAGCATGTAAACAATATTCCTCTGAAACTTTGACTCTTCAGAATAGTTCACCTTATGCTTCATTTCAAATCACTTCTACATCATTTCCTAATCTTGCAGGAAGAGGTGGCCCTTCTCTTTATAAACACCAACTTTCACTTACTAGCTGTGTGACCCCGGGCAAGTCACTTAACCCCAGTTGCCTCACTAAAAATAAAAATAATAATAATAATAAACACCAACCTTTCTACTTATATACTTGATTGCATCTGCCCCCATATTCTTTGGGAATCTATCCCTTCTATAATTCCTCTTATCTTCCTAATTTTAATCTTTTCTTATACACTATCTAATTCCTTATTACTCAAAACATGCTTAAATTTATACCATCCTTAAAAAAAAAAACTCTTCAGTTGATCCTATTTCCTTGAATTAGTCTCGAACATCTCTCCTCCCTTTCACAGCCAAACTATTAGCTCTCCACATTGGTTGCCTCCAATTTCTCACCTCCCACTCTTTAGCTCCTTGCAATTTGACTCCTCTCTCATTACTCAACTGAAACTGTTCTCTCCAAGGTTATCAATGATATTTTAATTAATTGACAACTCAGATGGCTTTTTCTCAGGCATCATCATTTTTTAAAGCTTCTCTGAAACATTTGACACTATTAACCACTCCTTCCTTATAGACTCTGTCCTGAGGTTTTGTTTTGTTTTTTAGGACACTTCTATTTTCCTGTTTGCCTCCTATTCATGTGGCCACTCCTCAGGGTCTTTTGCTGGCTCATCACTCTTGTCCCACTCACTATGCATGTGTATATGCCAGAGATCAGTGTGAGCTCTCTTCTTTTTCTATATTCTCTCAGTGATCTTATTTCTCCCAAGGATTCAACCATTACTGCTATCATGTAGTATAGGGTAAATGGCCCTACAATCTACATATTCATTACTACACTTTCCTAAATTCTAATACCACATCCCCAACTGCTTATTTTTTTTTTAGGGAGGCAATTATGGTTAAGTGACTTGCCCAGGGTCACACAGTTAGTAAGTGTCAAGTGTCTGAGGCCGGATTTGAACTCAGGTACTCCTGACTCCAGGGCCGGTGCTCCATCCACTGTGCCACCTAGCTGCCCCCCAACTGCTTATTAAAGATTTCCAAGTACTCATCCTCTATGTAACTCAAATTTAACATGTTCAAAAAAAGAAACCACTGCCTTTTTTTTTTTTCAAAAAACCTGTTCTCTTCCTAATTTTCCTCATTGTTGTTGTTTAGACATATCCAACTCTTCATGACCCCATTTGGGGTTTTCGTGGCAAAGATACTAGAGTGGTTTTCCATTTCCTTCCCCAGCTCATTTTACATGTTGAAACTGAGGCAAACAGGGTTGTGACTTACCCAGGGTGACAGAGCTATTTAGTGTCTGAAATCAGATTTGAACTCAAGAAAATGAGTCTTCCTGACTTCAGGTCAAGTGCTCTAACCATTGTGCCATTCTTCTAATCAACTTTGGAGTGATCCTCTATTATTCTTTCTCCCTCAACCTTCTCTGTCAATCAGTTGCCAAGACTTATAAATTCTAACTCCACAATGTATCTCACATTTATCTCCTTATGTCCACTAACTTGACCAACACTCTAGTTGAGACCCTAATTACTTCTCACCTAGCAGCCTATTCCAATAGCCTCCTAATTGGTCTCCAGGTAGCCACTCTATCCTCCACACAGCTATTAAATTGACATTCCAAAAGCACAAGTGAGATTTTGCTTAAGAAATTCCAGTGATTCCTGATTTTATCTAGTAAAAACTACTGGTTTACATTTAAAGTGCTTTGCAACTTGGTTCCAGCCTACCTTTGGGGGCTTACTGTCCATTGCTCTACTTCACACAATCCATGCTCCAGACAGGCTGGGCCATTTGCTATTTTATGTACATAATATTCCTTTCCCCATTTGTGTACCTTTTCATAGATGGACTTTCACCCCATTCTTTGAATATATTCCATCTTCACCTTGATATTCTAGAATCCTTGACTTCTTTCCTACCTCTCCAGTCTTCTCACACCTTACTCCCCATTTCATACTTTGTGATACAGTGACACTGGCTTCCTTGCTATTCCTAGGGCAAGACATTACATTTCCCAATTCTGCATTTTCATTGGTTGTCCTCGATGCCTGGAATTTTCTCCCTCCTCATCTCAGCCTCCTGTTTTCTGTGGCTTCTTTCAAGGCACAGTTAAAATTCCACCTTCTATAGTCAGCCTTTCCTCACCCCTCCTTATGCTAGTGTCTACCCTCTGAGATCATCTCCAGTTTGTTCTTCATAGATGTTTTTTCTACAAAGTATTTTTTCATCTTATTCCTATCTCTCAATCCCCATTAGATTGTGAGCTCATTTGGGACAGAGACTATTTTTTCTTTTCTTTGTATGCCCAGAACTTAGGACAAAGTCTGTCATATAATACCTCAAGTTCTTGGGGGTGAGGGGGTGGAGAATTCAGCCCGGGAGGTATGGGAATCTCTGATGACTTAAATACTGAAGACATAAACAAGTTGTTACAGTGACAAAAAAATTAGGAACTGCTTAAGAAATCAAAATACTCTTTCCAAAATGAAGGCCCTGAGAAGAATACAGTCAGGATCCAAAAAGGTTTTGACAATTTAGAATCATAATTCATACTTAGTAAATTTAAATTTAATAAGTATAAACATAAAATTTTATACTTTGATTCCAAAAATCAACTCAACAAGCATACAATGGGGTAAATGTAGGTAAACAACAATTCATGTGAGAAAAAAATGATTGTTTTAATCGAGGCTCAAATGAGATTATGGTTATAAAGCACTTTTCAAAACTTAAAGCACTATATAAAAGTCAGTTATTAATATTAGTAGTAGCAACAGCAGCAACAACAACAGCACTGACTACAGTTGCCAGACCTCCAATCTGATGATGACTTCTATTACAGTCCTATTGTGCTTAGGCAATATTTTTAGAGCATTTCAGGGGTATTCTGGGAAACATTTAAACTGACCCTAAAAGCCATGTATGCACATATACCTTTTAGCTTAATATGATTTATTAACACTTTCTTGAATCTGGATAATCAACAAAACAATAAATCAAGAGCAGATTTGTAGCCATCAGATTTCTGAGGTATAAATTCTCATGCTGAAAATTTAATAATCTGTTCTAAAAAGTCCTTAGTTAGAACTGGGTCTAGTACACCAGTGGTTTAAATGGGATTAAACTTAAAGAATCAATAGTACGACATAGCTTAAAAACAAAAATAAAAACAAAACAAAAACAGCATTAAGAGATGTATTAAGAATGGTGGAGGCCATAGTCCTGCTGTACTCTGTACCTGTTAGACTACATTTAAAGAATTGTTTTTGGTTTTAGGCACCACATTTTAAGGAGGATATTGATAAGCTGAAGAGGATGGTGCCAGGATAGTGACTATGCCATGTGATGATCCACTGAAAGAATTAGAAGGTTTAATTGATAAAAAGAAGATTTAACAGAGATATGAATTCCTTTTACATAAAAGAGATATAAGACTTCTTGTGCTTGATCCCACAGGAGTGGAGACTGGAAATTGCAAAGAGACAGATTTCTGTTCAATGGAAGGAAAAAATATCCTAACTAGAGCTATCCCAAAGGGCAAAGGTCTTTACGAATGGAAGACTATTTGTTAGACAGGTTATAGAAGGGATTTTTATCCATATAGAGCCTTAGTTAGTTGGTCTTTGGGAGTAACTTTCAACTTTGGTATTCTCTGAGATGGACACATCAAGAGTAGAATCATGGGAAACTAAGTTCCTTTCCATGCAAAACTTCTTGAATTATAGGGGTATTATTTTAGGGGTAAGGGTGTGGGTGGGGGTTGAGAAGAAGGATATATCTTTGCATAAAACCAATTTCAAGTTCCTTTATTCAGATCTTGTCCCTTCTGAAAGTGGTTAAATATGGGGTTAGTTATTCTGTGCATTTATTTGTTTCCCCACTTAGATCTTCTTTGAGAAACCTACTGAGTTCTGCCAGAAAAAGCTCATGACATGTTGTAAGTTTAATTATGTTCAATTCATTAACACAATTAGAGCCATGAACAAATTTATTGACATAGCCAGAATCACTTAGTAGCAGCCAGTAAGCCATAGATTAAAGAAACTCTTTCTTATAAGTGTCTCTTCTTTGGGGAAAAAAAAAAAGATTGGGAATTCATCCTTAATTCTCTGGATCAGGTTTTGGAAGACCAGACTAGAGGTGACTGCTAATAATTCATTGCACTGATGATTCATTAAAAAAAAGATATTCATATTTCTCAGAGCATAAATGAAATCTTTGTGATTGCAAATTTAATTTTAGAATAATCAGTGAACCCAACTTGAGGAGAAGGTGATGAATGGCACACCCAGCCAGCAAATCCCAGGCTCTGCAGATAAAGATTGACTATTGCTTTTAGGGAAAGGCCCACGTAGGTAAAATAATATAGGTGAGGTGGTTTATACTAAGCTTCAGAAAAGCATCTTTAGGGATTAGGGGCAGAGTCAAGATGGTGGAGCATAGGCAGCAACACAGTTGAACTCTCCCAACATTCCCCTCCAGACATCTTGAAAATAACTCCTAAAAGCAAATTTTGCAGTGGCAGAACCAACCAAAGGACAGAGTGGAACATTTTTCCACTCAAGACAACTTAGGTCAGCTGGAGAGGTCTGTGACATCAGGGTGGTGCTGGCCCAGAGCATGGCATCAGTACCAGAAAGTGGGCCTTGGAGGTGGCTTCAACAGTTGCAGCAATAGTAGTAGCTTCCTAAGTTCTCAGCCTAAAGATAGTGATGGGGTAAGAAAGAGATTATAAGGGACCCTTTGCTGGTACTGAAGGCAGCTGATGCTGAATATTGCCTGTACATAGTTCTGTGTTAAAGTTCCAGGGCAAAGAAGAGTACTTATGTGATCAGTCACAAGGAAACTAGGTCCCTGTTCACAGTTCCAAGGCAGAGAGGAGCACTAGCACTTGTGGCTACAGAGGAGCAGGAGGCTTCCTGGGTAAAGATCAGTGTGCAGACCAGGAAAGCAACAACCACACCTCCCTTGGAATCACATCACCTTGAAAGCACAAAACATTTGCAGAATCCCAGAGTTAATTCTGAAAATAGCAGCATGTAAAAGCCTAAATCCTCAAACAGTGCCAACCACCTTCAGGTGAACAGAGTCCAACTTTAATATAAAGTTCAAAGTCAAGAAATAGGCTGGGAAATAGTCAAACAAGAAAAACAGCAGGAGCAGCAGCAGAAAAACAACAACAAAACAAAACAAAACTTGACTATAAAAACCTGCTAAGGTGGTAGGGAAGACAACAATGTGAAAACAGCTACAAGTAAAGGCTTAAAGAAAAATGTCAATTGGATAAAAGCCAAACAAGAATTCCCAGAAGAGTTCACGAAAGCAATGAGTGGTAGAAGAAAAATTGGGAAAAGAAATAATTGTATAGGAAAATTATTAAAAGAAAATTAATAGGACAGCTAGGTGGCGCAGGGGCAGCTAGGTGGCACAGTGGATAGAGCACCAGCCCTGTATTCAGGAGGACCTGAGTTCAAATCTAGCCTCAGACACTTGACATGTACTAGCTGTGTGACCCTGGGCAAGTCACTCAACCCTCATTGCCCCACAAAAAAAAAGAAAAAAGGAAAAAAAAATTAACACCTTGGTAAAAGAAGCACAAAAATTCACTGGAGAAAATCACCTTAAAAAGCAGAAATGGTCAAATTGTAAAAGGTACAAAATTTCATTGAATAAAATAATTTCATAAAATTAGGATTGGGAAAGTAGAAGCTAATGCCTCCATGTGACATCAAGAAACAGTAAAAGTCAAAAGTCAAAGACAAAATGATGAAAAAATAGAATACATGAAATATTTCATTAGAAAAATAATCGAGTTGGAAAAAAGATTGAGGAGAGAAAATATAAGAATTATGACACTACCTAAAACCTATGGTAAAAAAGAGCCTAAACTTTCTTTTTTTCTTTTTTCTTTTTCTTTTCTTTTTCTTTCTTTCTTTCTCTCTCTCTCTTTTTTTTTTTTGGCAGGGCAATGTGGGTTAAGTGACTTGCTCAGGGTCACACAGCTAGTAAGTGTCAAGTGTTTGAGGTCAGATTTGAACTCAGGTCCTCCTGCATCCACCTAGCTATCTCCTAAACTTTATCTTTCAAGAAATTATCAAGAAAAACTTCCCCAATATCTTAGATACAGAGCGTAAAATTAAAAAATGAAAAAAATCCCCCAATCACCTCCTGAAAGATATCCCAAAATGAAAATTTCTAGGATTATTATAGCCAAATTCCAGAGCTTTCAGGTCAGGGATAAAATACTTCAAGCAGCCAGAAAGAAACAATTCAAATATCATAGAGTCAGAATCAAGTTCACACAAGATTTAACAGTTTCTATATAAAGGAGCCTAGATCTTAGAATATGATTTTCTGGAAGGCAAAGTGGCTAGGATTACAAACAAGAATAACCTAACAAGAAAAATTCAGCATAATCTTTCAGTTGGAAATTGATGTTTAATGAAATAGAAGAATTTCAGGCATTCCTGTTGAAAAGACCAGAGCTGAATAGAAAATTTGATATTCACACACAAGTTTCAAGAGAAGCATAAAAAGCTATATGTGAAAGAGTAATCATAAGGGACTCAATAAAGTTAAACTGTCTACTTTTCATATGGAAAGTTGACTTGTAACTCCTAAAACTTTATTATCCTTAGGTCAGATAAGCATATACATAGAGGGCATGGTTTTGAATAAATTATGTTGGAATGATTTTTTTTAAATGAAAGGGTATAAAAGATAAATGCATTGAGAAAAGGGGGAAAGGAAAAGTAGAATGGGTAAAATTCTATCATATAAAAGAGGCAGAATAAGAGAGGCAAAGTAGTGGAGTGGGAAATGGGACAGTGGCAGGCAACATTTAAACTTCACTCTCATTGGAGTTAGTTCAAAGAAGGAAGTATACACACACACACACACACACACACACACATTCAGTTGTGTATAGAAATCTATATTACCCAATAAGGAAACAGGAGGGGAAAGGGATAAGAGAAAGGGGCAATTGATGATAAAGGGGAAAGCAGATTGAGACAGTGGTTAGAAGTAAAATAGACTTTTGAGGAGGGATAGGCTAAAAATAATAAAGAAAAAAAATGGGATGGTAGGAAATACACAGTAATCATAATTCTGAATGTGAATGTGATGAACTCACTCATAAAATGGAAGTGGATAGCAGAATGGATTAGAAACTAGAATCCAACAATATGTTGTTTATAAGAGATATGCTTGAAACAGAAAGGCATATATGCAGGTAAAATAAAGTACTGAAACAGAATCTATTATGCTTCAGCTGAAGGAAAAAAGGAATGGATAGCAATCATGATCTCAGACAAAGCAGAAATAAAAATAGACCCACTTAAAAGAGATCATGAGTAAAATTACATTTTGCTAACAGGTACAATAGAAAATGAAGACATATCAAAAATTTTATAGTAAGTTTTTCCAACAATGACCTCATTATTCAAACATATAGGAAACTGAGCCAAATTTATAAAAGGAAGAGCCATTCCCCAGTAGAATAATGGTCAGAGGGAGAGGAGTTCAGTGTGAGGAGCAGGACCACCCTCAAGTAGGCAGCACCTCCAGAGCCTCAGAATCCTTGGCTACTTCTTCTGAAGCTCAGCTCATGGACCAGTGAGGAGGTCCAATGGTTGGACAATAGCTGTGGTCTCTGCTGGAATTGGGGTGGAGTGCCCATGTTCTGAACCAGCAGGAAAACTCTAGGGACAGCCACCCACTGGGGAAGGGGCACAGGCACACCAAGCTTCTGACCATAGAGAATAAGATTTCAATCAGACTTCTGTTTCCAGGTCAAAGAGAAAGCAGCCGTAGTTACTCACAAGCTAGGCAAGCTGAGAACAGGCCCAATCACCCCCTGGACCACACTATAGGTCAGAACAGTGTGTCCTGGAAGCAACACTACACTTTAAGGAGTTAAAGGCCAAGAAATAGGGGATCAAGATGAGTAGGTAAAGAGAAGAGGAGAACAGTGGAAACTTCTTTGGGGGAAAGGTAGACCAGAATACACCCACAGAAGAAGATAATAACAAAGTTAAAGCTCCTGCATCCAAAGCTTCCAAAAAAATATGAATTTGTTTCAGGCCATGGAAGCACTCAAAAAGGACTTTGAAGAGAAAGTAGGAAAGAGAGAAGGAAGATTTAGAGAGGTGGAGGAAAGAATGGAAAGGGAAATGAGAGTGTTGCAAGAGAGTCGTGAGAAAAAAAGGCAACAACTTGAAAAGCCAAATGGAAAAGGAGATACAAAGGCTCTCTGAAGAAAATAATTTCCTAAGAATTAGGATTGAACAAATGGAAGCTAGTGACTTTATGAGAAATCAAGACACAGTAAAGGAAATCCAAATGAATTAAAAAAAAATGGAGGGCAATGTGAAATATCTCCTTGGAAAAAGAGCTGACCCGGAAAAAGATCCAGGAGAGAGAATATGAAATATTGGACTACCTGAAAACCATGACCAAAATAAAAATTTAGACATCATCTTCCAAGAAATTGTAAGCAAAAATTGCCCTGATATTCTAGAAGCAGAAGGTAAAATAGAAATTGAAAGAATCCACCGATCACCTCCTGAAAGAGATCCCAAAAGGAAAACTTCCAGGAATATTATAGCCAAATTCCAGAGATCCCAGGTAAAGGAGAAAATATTGCAAGCAGCTAGAAAGAAGGAATTTAAATACGTTTTAGCCACAGTCAGGATAACACAAGATATAGCAGCTTCTACATTAAAGTACTGGAAGGCATGGAATATGATATTCCAGAGAGCAAAGAACTGGGACTACAACCTAAAATCACCTACCCAGCAAAACTGTGTATAATCTTTCAGGGGGAAAATGGGACTTCAATGAAAAGGAGGACTTTCAGGCATTCATGATGAAAAGACCTGAACTGAATGGAAAATTTGACTTTCAAATACAATACCCTAGAGAAGCATAAAAAGGTAAACAGGAAAAAAAAATCATTAGGGACATTAAAAGGATAAACTGTTTACTTTGTTACATTAGAAGATAATGCTTCCAACTCATAAGAACTTTCTCAGTATTAGGGAAGCTGAAAGGAATATAGACAAAGGGCACAGGTGTGAAATGAATATGAAGGGATGATATCTGAAAAGCATTTATCCTTGTTGTTTGTGGGGCAGGCAGGGTTGGGTGGCTTATGTTAGGGACTAGATTTGGGCTTGGGGCCTCCTGGGTCCAGGACTGGTGCTTTGTCCACTGTGTCACTTAACTGATCCATGAGGACATCTTTAAAATAAAATTAAGGGGTAAGAGGAATGCACTGGAAGAAAGGGAAAGGGAGAGGTAGAAGAGTGTAAAGTAACTCACATAAAATAAACATGAAAAAGTTTATGGAGTGGAGGGGGAAATGGGGAAGGAGTATAGGAGTGAGTGAGCCTTACTTTCATCAGAATTGGCTCAAAGAGGGAACATAAACACTCAAGTGAGTATAGTAATATATTTTGCCCTGAGGGAAAGTGGGAAGGGAAGGGGATAAGGCAGGGGGGAGAGGAGAAGGAAGGGAGGGCAGATTGGGGGAGGGGGTAGCAAAAAGAAAAACATTTTCAGGGAGGGATATGGTGAAAGAAGATAAAATGGAGTAAATATCAAGGGGAGGGAATAGGATGCAGGGTAATACAGTTAAAAATAATAACTGTGAAAGAAATGATGAGCAGGATGCTATCAGAAGTCTATATTTAAAATGCAAACCATCAACAGAGGAAGAACTAATGATATTTGAATACAGATTGAAGTATAATTTTATTTGTTAGTTCCTCTTTCTAAAGTTATTCTACTTTGACTAATGTGAAGATGCTTGGCATAACTTGCATATGTATGACATATTGAATTGTTTGATTCCAGAGGGAGGGTCGAAGAGGGAGGGAGGAAGAAAATTTAGAACACAAAATTTTAAAAAATCAATTTAAAGAAATGACGAGCAGGCAGAATTCAGAGAAAACTGGAAGGACTTACATGAACTGATGCTGAGTGAGATGAGCAGAACCAGGAGAACATTGTACATAGTATCAGCAACATTGTATATTGATCAACTGTGATAGACTTGACTCTTCTCAGCAACACAATGGTTGAAGATAGTTCCAAAGGACTCATGATGGAAAATGCTCTCCAAATCCAGTAAATAAGAGCTGTGGAATCTAGATGCAAATTAAACCATACTATTTCTACTTTTTTTGTTTTCCTTTTTTGAGGTTTTTCCCTTTTGATCTGATTCTTCTTTCACAGCATGACTAATGCAGAAATATGTTTAATGTGATTGTATATATGTATAATCTATATCAGATTTCTTGTTGTCTTGGGGAGGGGGGAGGGAGGGAGAAAAATTTGAAACTAGAAATCTTACAGAAACAAATGTTGAAAACTATCTCTACATGTAACTAGAAAATGATAAAATACTATAACTTTGAAAAAAAGAAAAATGGTCAAAGGTAGAAAATGTCAAAGCATATAAAGAGGTAGTTTTAAAAGAAGAAATCAAAGTTATCTTTTTCATATAAAAATGCTCTAAGTCATTATTGCTTAAAGAAATGCAAATTTAAACAACTCTAAAGTACCAAATTACAAATATGAGAAATGACAAATGCTAGAGGAAATGAGGTAAAAACAAGTGCATTATTAACTCTTGGAGTAGTAAATTGGTCCAACCATTTTGGAGAACAATTTGGAACTATGCCTAAAGGGCTATAAAGCTGTGCATACCCTTTGTGTCAGGATTACTGCTACTATGTCTGTATCCCAAAGAGATAAAAGTAAAAAGAAAAGTATTTAAATGTACAAAAATATTTATAGCAAGTATTTTTATGGTGGCAAAGAATTGGAAATTGAGTCAATGCCCACAAATTGGGGAATGGCTGAAGAAGTTGTGGTATTAGATTGTGTTGGAATAATATGGTGTTATAAAAAATGACAAGTAGGATGCTCTCAGAAGAACGTGGACTCACATGAACTGATGCAAAGTGAAATGAGCAGAACCAGGAGAGCATTGTACATAGTAACAGCTATATTATATGATGTTCATCTGTGAATTACTTAACTATTCTCAGTAAAACAGTCATCCAAGATAATTCTGAAAGACTTATGATGAAAAATGTCATCCCCTCCATAGAAAGAACTGATGGGGTCTGAATGCAAATTGAAGTACACTTTTTTAACTTTATTATTCCTTTTTATATATGTATTTTTCCTTTGCAACATGGATAATTTGGAAATGTTTTTCATGACTGCATATGTTTGATCTATATCAAATTCTTTGCCTTTTCAAGGAGAGGGTAGGATATAGAGAATTTGAAACTCAAATTTTAAAAAAGGAATGTTAAAAATGTTAGTTTTATGATTGAAAAAATAAAAATAAGCAAAATATTTATAGCATTTCTTTTTATGGCAGAAAAGAATTGGAGATTGAAAGAATGTTCATCAATTGTGGAATGGCTCGACAAGTTGTGGCATATGATTGTGATGAAATAGTATTGTGCTATAAGAAATTACAATGGAGGTGGTTTCCGAAAAGCATGGTAAGATCTATGTGAACTGATGCAAAGTGAACTGAGAAGAACCAGGAGATCATTGTGTATAACAACAGAAATTTTGTAATTATGATCAACTGCAAAAGACGTGGCTGCTCTGATCAATACTATGATCCCAGAAAATTCCAAAGAACTCATGATGAAAAAAAATGCTACCCATTTCCAGAGAGAAAACTGGTGAACTCTGAGTGCAAATTTAAATATAATTTCCTTTTTCTTTTTTTCAATATGGTTAATATGGAAATATATTTTACATGATTTGACAAATATAATTGATATAATTTTGCTTAACTTCTCACTGGATGAGGGAGATTTGGGGGAAGGAGGGAATTTGGAACTCAACCTTTTGATAGAAAAGAACATTTTAAAGATTTTTTTTAAAAGAGAGAGAAAAAAGCAACTTCAGAAGTATAGGACAAGGAAAGCATGGTTACATATGGAATTGTATGAAAAGGATCTGGGATTTTAACTGGACTGTGCATAAGCTTAGTATGTGTGATGTTGTAGTCAAAAAGTTCTAATGCAGTCTTGGGCTGTATTAAGACAGTGAGAGCTTCTAGGAATAAAGAAATGTGATCTTGTCAGACCACATCTGTGATACTGCATTCAGTTCTGGGCACCAACATTTAAATTAGATACCAATCGACTGGGGGAGAAGGTGGCAGCTAGGTGGCTCACTGGATAGAGTGCCAGGTCTAGAGTCAGGAAGACTCATCTTCCTGAGCTCAAATTGGGACTCAGACACATATTAATGGTAAGACCCTGGGCAAGCCATTTAACTTTGTCTGTCTCATTTCCTCATATATAAAAATGAACTAGAAAAGGAAATACCACTCCAGTATCTTTTCCAAGAAAACTCCAGATAGGATCACAAAGACTTGAACAGGACTGAAATGACTTAACAATGACAACAACAGATTGATTGGAGAGTATATGGAAAAAGGCAACTGTAAGGATGCAGAATCTTGAGTCCATGACATATAAAGATCAGTCTAAGAGAATGGAAAGATTTGTAAAAGAGAAGTCTCAGAAACAACATGGTAGTTGTCTTTGAATATCTAATGGACATACCTGATGTATGAGAGGGATGAGATTTGTTCTGTTTAATTCTATGAGATAGAATAAAGAGCAATGGGCACATGACAATATCAGGAGAGAGTGACCATAATTAGAGCTGTATTAAAATACAGTCACAGGTTAGTGAATCCCTTATCCTAAAAAGTCTTCAAGCAAAGGCCCCATGATCATTTATCTGAGACATAATGGGAATTGCTTTCAGACATGGGTTAGAACTAGAAGGCCATTGATATCCCTGCCAATTCTCAAATCCTATGATTCCAGGATTCTGGGATTGGGTTCCATAGGGAAAGGAGTCAAGATCATTAAAATCATTCTCCTGATCTTTATCACATTAAACATTTCTAGTATGATACTATAGACAAATAATAAAAATGTGCTTCAACCACAACTAAAGCCAAAAATTAAAAAAGATTAAATTCTCTAAGGATTTGTTATGGATCTTCTAGATGCACTTGGGGCAGCTGGAGATAAGCCTTTACAATTTTTCCCCCTTCTATAACAAGAGCTCATGAAATATTATTATTGTTGTTTGCTCATTTGTTTGTGTCTTGATTTTTTATTTTGTTTCATTTTGTTTTGAGACTTGGTCTCCTTATCTCACCCAAGCTGGATGAGGCCAATCTTACTCACAGGCCAATCTCAATATTGATCTACACAAACATTTTAACCCGCACCATTTTTCCAAACTGGGCTGGTTTACCCCTTCTTTGCCAGTCAGTCAGTCAGTCAGTCAGTCAGTCAGTCAGTCAGTCAACAAGCACTTATTAAATCTCTTACTAACTGCCAGGCACTCTCCAGGGGATACAACTAAATCAGAAAGGCAACCCCTGCTCATTCCTGTGTGTGTGTGTGTGGGGGGGTAATTGAGGTTAAGTGACTTACCCAGGGTCACACAGCTAGTTAATATTAAGTGTCTGAGGCCAGATTTGAACTCAGGTCCTCCTGACTCCAGGGCTGATGCTCTATCCACTGTGCCACCTAGCTGCCCCCCCACTCATTCTAATGGGAGAAGATAACACATAAAAAGAAGCTGAAAAGGGGGTGGGAGTATAATAGAGAAAGTTTGGAGTATAGCCTGGAGAGTAATAAAGACATAAGTGGCTTGGGAGGAGGCCTTCGCGATGAGGGACAATTCCAATGTGTGAATTCTAAGACTAGAGTGAGCTTCAGAATGAAGAGATTTCTAGAGTAAGGTAGGGTCTGCCTGCCCAGAAACCCTCTGCTCCTGGGGGCTTGCCATACTGGTACCACCTCTGGCTGTACTGCAGCTCAGAATTCCTGGATTCACATAATTCACCAGCCTTAGTCTCCCCAAAAGTAGGGCCTACAGGCAAGTACCAACACACTCAGCCTATCTATTATCATTCACTAATAAAAATGAACCAAAATACTGAAATTTATCACAATGTACAGTTTATATTCTTATTTATGAGAATTTATTATCCTTAGGGACAAAATACCAGCTAGGTAGCACAATGGATAGAGCGCTGGAACTGTAAAAACACGAGTTCAAATCACGCCTCAGACATTTACTAGCTGGGTGATCCTGAGAGAGAGTCACTTAATATCTGTCTGACTCAGTTTCTTTAGCTGTTAAATGGGAATAATAATAGCACCCCCTTCCCAGGGTGGTTGTGAAGATTAAAGGAGATAATGTTTGTAAAACGATTTGCAAACTTTAAAGTGACAACGATGATGAATGATGGTGATGATTTTCCTTTCACCACCTACTTTTCCTGGGAAAAGATTGTTTCTCAAGATAGTAACTAATACGTGTCTTAATCATTAGCACTCTCTCCTAAGCAACAAGTAAATTCTTCATCATCTCATCAGAAGTATCACTACGCATCAGCTATCTTCATAATTACCGTAAAGATTTAAAGTGGAAGTCGGCAGTCGGAGTCCTATGTTTGTAAGTGTGTCCTAAGACATACTCAAGAGAAGAGGGAAGTGTTCAAGAAAGTATCAAAAAGGATATAGTTGTCACTGAAGTTCTTAAGTCTCATCCATTTGGGGTGTGGATATTGTGCCTCCAAGATTCGCCTGGCTTTATGGTACCATCCACTGGATGAGAACCCTCCCCAGGGAAACACAACACACCTGGGAACACTGACTCTTACAAATAGAAACACCCAGACATATTCCCTGAAGTTGCAGCTCTTCCACAAGGAAGTCTCCCTTCTGTCAACATAGTCATCTGTGCAATGTAAGGGACAATTTAGGAAGAGGTGTCTCAAAGACTATATTCAATCTTTGGTAAGCTGCCTGCCAGAAGCATTAGGAGAGAAAGTCTGGGGTACTTCTCAGGATAAGTGGCAACAGCTACTGCCTTCCTGACCCAAAGATCATGCCTCTTGCCTTCCTGATAGTGGAAAATTGATCACAAAGGTCTTTCAACACATAAGCCCCCTAAACCCCTGTATAGAAGTATTTTTAAAGAGTATTTGCAAATAAATGCCTAATGCCTCCCCAAGAATGAGAGCTGGGATAACTCACTGAAGAAAAAAAAAAAGCAATCTTATTCCTCTGCAAAATCAAGTCTACATACAGGTTCAAACTGACATTCATTGTGATTCTGCAAGAAGTTGGACATCAGAGGAGCATGTAATCTTTTTGAAAAGTTAAAAGTGTGAGCATAGAAAACTAAGACTGACCTGGGAATAAAACAAGTCTTTTAACTGCATAAAATCAATTCAGTAGGAGGGCATGATTTAGAAGTCAATCAATCAATTGATTAACAAGAATTTGTTAAGTATCTACCATGGGCCCGGAACGGAGCTCATACTTATGCTGTGGATAAAAATGCAATAATAATAATAATAATAATAATACTTAATAATTTTAGGAGAAGTTTATATTCTCATAAAGGAAACAAATTATCTATCTATCTTTCTATATCTTTCTTTCATCCATCTATCTCTATCAGACTATCTTCCTTTTTTCTACTTGGATATGTATGTATATACCAAATGTAGAGAGATACCTTGTATGTATATATTTGCATGTGTACATACATAGATACCTCATATATTTATGCACAAATACCACATATGCCTTATATATTTATATGTATGCATGCATACATGTATACCTCACATATATACGCCATATATTTGTATACCAAACATACCTATATCCTTTGTATGTATATGTGTGTATATATATATATATATATATGTAAATAACTACACATAGCAAATACAAAGTGTTTGCAGACATGTAGTTTTGAAGGGATGGCACTAGCTTAGCTGTTGGGTGGAAGACTGAAAACAAAAGAGATGTAATATGTCGGAATGTTTCCTTTCCCTTAAATGATGATGCCATATCATCTGTGATTTTGGAGCTTTAAAACATTGTATGGATGAGAGTGGATGAGAGTGAGAAGGTTCCCACTGTTTTGGATACTGCAGCATGCTGCCCAAGGTTGATGTTAGATTGGTATTATTAGTTGATGATAAAGGTGAGCTGATGCAAAGAAATCTTGTTGTTCAGGAGCAGATAGGTACCATCATATTAAAGGAAATTCAGGGGAGATCAATAAAAATGATTAAAGGACTGGGAGGATTGATTTTTGAGAAAAGATTAAGAGAAATAAATGTGTAGTTTGACACATGGCCAAGGAGGAATATGATAAGTCCGGTGGTCAAATGAGGTATAACTGTGGAATAAATGAGATGTAAGAAACGGAAAAGAAGCCTTTTTCAAATTCATACTGAAGAAAATTTCTGAACAAAGTGTCTTAGATGGTAGAGGAATTTTCCCAGGGAAGTAATGGAGGCCTATTTCTGGAGTCACCACTTATATGGACGAAATGTATTTTGAAAGAAGGTACCAGTCAGTAGTTGTGGGCAACATGATCAGGTAAAACTAAAATGTTTTCATTCTGATATTAACTAATAATAACTCCATAGAACAGACAATATGCATTTATTAAGCACCTAATGTGTCAGGCGTAGTTCTAAGAACTACAATGGACAAGTGAAAGGATGAAGGTTCAGACTAAGCCAAGAGTTTTCAGATTCAGATCAGGTATTATAAAAGGATGGTGCTGATGACGAAAAACAACAACAACAAAAGTTTGAAATTCTGAGTTCAGATCCTGATTTTACCACTTAGTCACTTAATCTCTCTGGACTTCAGTTTCTCCTATATAAAATGTAATAGTTGGACTAGATGACTTCTATGGTCCTTCCTAGCTCTAGAGATATGACCTATGAACCATATGAACAACAAAACCAAACTGGAAAACAACCAGAATCCCCAAATCTGACTGCGGACAGGTTAGGTTCATGTAGGGACTGAACCAAGGAATGTTGTCCTATAGTTTTTATCAGTTGTTCAGTAAGCATATATTAAGTGCCAACAACTTTATAGGCACTATACTAGGTTTGGGGGAATACAAGTTCCTGCTCTCAAGTAGTTTACGTTTGACTGTTATTCCATAATAAATAGTTAAGCCTATAAGATGTAAGCTAGGTCTGCACTGCTGGTCAATGAAAGGAGGGAAAAGATGAGACAGTCAATTTAATATGTTGGTATGAATTTAACATATACATAAGATAGCATCTTTCTGTAACTCTTACTATATTTGCATATGTTTATTTAACCCCTAGTTTTGCTTTTGTTGTTGTTGTTGTTGTTTTTCAGGCAATGGGGGTTAAGTGACCTACCCAGGGTCACACAGCTAGTAAGTAGGTGTCAAGTGTCTGAGGCTGCATTTGAACTCAGGTACTCCTGAATCCAGGGTCGGTGCTTTATCCACTACACCACCTAGATGCCCCCCCCCCTGTTTTTTTATACTAGTTATCCACCAGTCTACATTTTTTTTAAGCGGGGCAATGGGGGTTAAGTGACTTGCCCAGGGTCACACAGCTAGTAAGTGTCAAGTGTCTGAGGCCGGATTTGAACTCAGGTACTCCTGAATCCAGGGCTGGTGCTTTATCCACTGAGCCACCTAGCTGCCCCCACCAGCCTACATTTTAAACCCTTATGTTCAAGCAATTCTCTCTACCCACAACTGTAACTAATTCACCCTAGTTCTGATTTCCGGGATCAAGGGGAAAAAAGTCTCATCCCACAGAACACCCCTTCAAATATTTGAAGATAGCTACTTTGCTTTTCCCTAACAATTCATCCTCCACCCATATTTGCAAAATTCAACAAGAAATTTTAATATGCAAAGCATTGTTAGGCCCTATAAATATAAAAGACAAAAAATGATTTGATCCCTGTCCTTAAAGGGCTTACAGTCTTCCAGCAAGGACAGAAACACAGGTAAGTATAATGAAAGATGGATTCTGTTAGGGATAAATTGTTAGAAATAGGCAAAGTGTTCCCAGGAGAGTTGAGGAGAAAGGACATCGTTTCAACTAGGAGGATCAGGGTAGGCTTCTTGTAAAAAGTGGCACCTGACCTAAGGAAGAAATGTAGCAGTAGAATCAATAAGATTACAGAAAGAAATGAAAAGAAGATGACAAGATGACAAAGTAGGCAGCCACCTAAGACACAAAGTAGAAAGAAACCAAATGGACACCGTTCAATATTACTTTTTATAAATATATTTATTTTTAGTACCAGTAGAGGCTCCAGAGCATGGTCACCTAATCCAATCTGAGCTCTCAGGTTAGCACTGAGGAATAGGGTGACATCTTTTTTTTTTTTTTTTTGGTGAGGCAATTGGGGTGAAGTGACTTGCCCAAGGTCACACAGCTAGTAAGGGTTAAGTGTCTGAGGCTGGCTTTGAACACAGGTCCTCCTGACTCCAGGGCCAGTGCTCTATCCACTGCGCCACCTAGCTGCCCCGGGTGACATCTTCTTAATGCTATAGCTCACTACCCCCCATCAACATGCTGCCTCCCATAGTTATCACTTGATACAGCCAGTCTTAATTAGAAGGGGGTATTTACTAAGGTGGTATAATGAGAACAGTTAGTACAAAACAACTGATCCTGATCCCCAGAAGTCATGATTCAGACACTGCCACCAACTACTGATATCCTGGGGATGCTTCCTAGATACTGGATGCAAACTCTGATTCTTCCAGTCCCTTTAAAGTTCAGAAAACATCTGACCAAGGAGGCAGGGTTGCAAGGGAGAAGGGTTGGACTGGTGGAAGAGGTGGTAGAGAATATCAAGACTAAATCCAAGGCCAAAGCTCTGTTCCTCGTTCCCACTTCTCACCTCCATAGATTCCTTCTCAGGAAGTTAGATGAAACATTCTCTCCTCTACATAGTCAGGCATTAGACTTCCCATTCCAGTGTGATTTGCATAGCACCAGAAGGCATGACCAAGTCTCTTTTTTTGTTTTGTTTTGTTTTGTTTGCAGGGCAATTAGGGTTAAGTGACTTGCCCAGGGTCACACAGCTAGTAAGTGTCAAGTGTCTGAAGCCAGATTTGAATTCAGGTACTCCTGAATCCAGGGCCAGCGTTTTATCCATTGCACCACCTAGCTTCCCCAACCAAGTCTCTTAACCAATTTGAATAGGCTTCTTGTCACATCTAGAGAGGCAATTATGCCTTGTTCACACCCAGTTAACAATTTAAATATCTTCTCACCTGATAAATATATCAGGGCTAAGCATCTGGGTTTACTTTAAATGATATGGAATAGTTTGAATGAATTCACTCAATTCAAGCCCTATCCTTATGCCAGACAAAATTATTCTTTCCTAAAAATATAGAATTTTATGTGTTGAAGATTCTGATTGGTACTAGCATACAGTGGTGTGATTTTCAATAACAATAGTTTACATCTGTGGAGTATATTATATCTCAAAAGCACTTTATCTACACAGCCTCCTTTGATCCTCACTACCTTATAAAGTTAGGGCGAGTGTTATACCACCCATTTTTCAGATAGGGAAACTGAGACTCATCATTTTATAAGATCTCATAACTAGTAAGTGGTATAGCTGGGGGCCCTCAAACCAGGCCTCCTAATTTTAGGTACAGTGTTCTATTGCCTCATAAACTCTGCCCAGAGCTCACACAGGCCTTGTCCTAATGCTGGTAGGAGAGTAATCAATTGCAGCATCCAATTTGCTATTTCTCCACCCATTAAAATAATCCATTTCTATTAGTGCAACATGGGGATCAAAGCAGTTGTACTTTGGGATGCTCAATAAGTATGCAGGCCCATCATTCTGACAGCCGATTGGATGATAAGGGACCCCGCCAGTGAATTACCGCATCATGTTCCGGTGGCGTTTCCAGAAATGGCTTCTCAGCCAAAGATGAGTCATCTTTTTCTAGCACTAAGAGATGTTTTCAGAGGAGCCTCACATCTCAAAGCCATCATTCTCAGACTTCCTGGCTGAGGCAGCAAAGGAAATGACATCATCCAACCCAGGTCATTCAGACTGTTGGGTGGCAGGTCTGGCATGAATCTCATATCACCTGTCCAGTCACCTCCATAGGTCACAACATTTCTTTATCTCATATTAGCCACATCCCCTGTCCTTTCCCATTTCCTTCCTAACAGCAAATAAGAAAAAAAGTGGCTTGAGCCATGCCCAGCAGTTATAAACCTTCCTCAGCATATTTATTGCAATAATGAATGTATATAATCATAGAGCAGAGGTGCTGGCTCTATCTTTAATTATGATCCATACATACAGACTGTATAGCTCCTATTTTTCACACCATCCTCACAGTATTTGAGACCCTTTAATTGCCATCATAATAATAAACTGTGTAGAGGATGAAGTGACTCTGAAAACCACAGGAAAAAAATGCTCTATGCATTTTTGATGACGTTTTTCATTCACAGAATGGTGAGATTGAGATTTTTCTACTTTATTGAAAAGATGCAGTGGGTTAATTTGCCACCTTTCTACTGCTCAAAGACTAACATCAAAAGGATCCCAGTCTATAATACACTCATTGTTGCCCTCCACTGAGCATAGGTTTCTGAGCTGGGCTTGGTATGTTTTCCTTGCACAGAGATGATTTGGCATGTTTTTAGGTGGAATTGGGCCATGACATGGTGAATAGCTGCTGTAGCACACCTGGCTTAATTGATGGAGAACTACCCCCAGGTGTATGATCTGGAGTGTGGGTGCACATGGGAAGACATCTGGAAGGAAGGATATAAGAGAGGCCCTTCTGGACCTGAAGAAGGTCCTCAGAATCCATTTTCAACCAGAGTTATTGAGCTTGCCTTAAGGGAGTTGCATTCATTGTTTGCTTTAGTAAAAATCACCACTGTGTTTAAATACATACCGTGGCATCAAAAGATCCATTTGTGTCAGATAAGAAGGGAAGCTTCATAGAACATTTGGTATCTTTTGGTAGAATCTGATGCAATGGCCTCATGGTTCAGGAAAGGCAGAGGGTGAGGTAGCCATGGTCTGGCCTATAGGCACTAATTCAGGCAATAATAATCAGTATAAGACATGACATGAGCAGGAGTGTAAGCACAAACAAGTCTTGTTGGCTCCAAGGATGAATGGGGTTGGAATTGGACCCTAGCTTATACATGTGATTGGTGGAAATAGATACTAGGAAGATGAGAATTGATATGATTTGTGATTCCGACTCCCTTGATCATTTAGGGTGCTTGTGGTAGATCTGGATGCCATGGTGAATAACAAATATAGTTTAGCTGGAGCTTTGTTCAGGTGGATAGGCTGGGGTGTAATGTGATTGGACATTTGGCAGGGAGGGGTCTGCCCCATTACCCCATGGTACCTCTGCAGACCTGACAGAATGTCTTATGGGCCACTTTTACCCAGGGATTCTTGACTGATTCTTGAAAGGTAAAGTGGAACCATACTTGATGTGTATTTTTGTAGAGGCAGCTAGGTGGTGCAATGAAGAGAGTGCTGTACTTGGAGTTAGAAAAATGATCTGTTTCATATAAAGTGGCTCCAAGTGTTCCATTTGTGGCAGACTAGAAGCCATTTTAGTCATGACTCAGTCTGGGAGATACAGAGCTGAAAAGTTTAATTGAGAGGTTGTCTAGTCCAGGGCTTCTTAAACTTTTTCCACTTGTGACCCCTTTTTGCCTGAGAAATTTTTATATGACCCCAGGTATATAGGTATGTAACAAGGCTTCTTTCCCCCCTAGTATAGTTGGGGCTTTTTGTTTGGTTTTTTTTGCGGGGCAATGGGGGTTAAGTGACTTGCCCAGGGTCACACAGCTAGTAAGTGTGAAGTGTCTGAGGCCAGATTTGAACTCAGGTCCTCCTGAATCCAGGGCCAGTGCTTTATCCACTGAGCCACCTAACCACCCCTCTAGTATAGTTTTATAATCTATTTCTTCTTGTAACTCATTCAACTTCTTCGAAAATTTAGATGCTATACTATTTGGTGCATATATGTTAAGTATTTATATGACTTCATTGTCTATGGTACCTTTCAGAAGTTTCCTTCTTTGTCTCTTTTAATTAGATCTATTTTTGCTTTTGCTTTGTCTGAAATCGTGATTGCTACCCCTGCTTTCTTTGCGTCAGCCAAAGTATGACAGATTCTGTTCCAGCCCCTTACCTTTATCCTGTGTGTATCTCTCTGCTTCAAATGTGTTTCTTGTAAATAACATATTGTAGGATTTTTGTCTTTAATCCATCCTGCTATCCATTTCTGTTTAATGGGTAAGTTCATCTCATTCACATTTATAGTTTTGATAACTGTATATTTCCCTCCATGCTATTTTTCACTTGTTTTCCCCCTCTCTCTCTTACCCCCACCCTTTCCCTCCTCACAAGTGTTTTACCTCCTTCCCCAATATACCCTCCCTTTTTTCAGTCCCTCTCCCCCTTCTTTCGTTAACACCCTTTTTTACTTTCTTGTAGAGTAAGATAGATTTCTATATCCAACAAAGTATGTATTTTATTCCCTCTAATAAAGCTTCTTAACCTTTTACTGTTGCCAGATTTTTCTCGACCCCCCCCTTATTCAGTTACCCACATTTTAAGAAGCTTTTGGTCTAGTCCAAACTCCAGGCATGATTACACGTTGTAGTACATAGAGACCATGTATGGTAGAGGTTAGAAAAGGGCAGAATTCCCAGGATAGGAATTCTCATTGGAAGAATGGAGACTCTACTGCCCTCGAAGTCATGTATGCCCACAGTTTGTATATATTTTTTGTCCAAGAGGGCAGGATTGGTAATGAAGGCCAAGAAATGATGGCATAATGGAGGTTCCCAATGGGATTCCAGAGTAGGAGACAAGCCAGGGAAACATGGAAACAACCATGACCTTGATTGATAATTATTACCTGAGCAAGCTAAGTGAGGAGCATCCTGGAGCCTGAGGATGAATTGAGGAATGATCAGCAGTGGAGACCAGGTCACTGGCAAGAGCAGTTTTCCAGCAGTATCACCAAAGATATATGAATGGAAGGCTCTAACTCCTTCCCTCTGGCTATATAGTAATCTTGCCTGTGGCTAGTCCCATCAGATCCATGAATCTTTTGAAGAACCACATTTCTACAATGAGGGGAAAGGATAGAAAGCTATATTTACTTATTTTAAAATGTGGCTAAAATTGTTTTCTGCCATTTTACTATCCATTTCTATTTTTAATAAATAATTTATTGTTTTAATGCTGTTCTTGTATACCCAGGTGCACAAGGAGCCTACAGACTATAAACATTTATTAAGCATTTAGTATGCATCAGGCAAGGGCATCTAGGTGGTATACTAGATAGAGTGTCCAGGCTTGGAGTTAGGAAGACCTGAGTTCAAATCCAGCCTTAGACACTTACTAGCTATGGGATCCTGGGCAAGTCACTTAACTCTGAGCACCTCAGTTTTCTCATTTGATACTCTTTACAACCCACTGAGGTAGGTGCTATTATTATCCCCATTTGATAGAAAAATAAACTAAGGCTGACAGAGATTAAGTAACTTGCCTTGGGTCACACAACTAGTAAGTGTCTGAAGCGGGATTTGAACTCTTTGGAGCCAGATCTATCCTGGCTTCAAATGCAGTGCCCTATGAACTGTACTACTTAGCTGCAGAGTTTAGGCTACATTGCTGTTTAGGGATCTATGTCCCAGGCATAGCAGCAGTTAACTGGATATGACTGGTTAAGAAAATGAGTGAATCCAATTCTAGGGATCATTGCATAATCATATTTTGGGGTGGCATTATTCTGTTGTGTTTGGATGTTCAGCTATAATGGCTGCTCACATATTAGAAAACCATTGCACAATGGTGAAAATAGACCCACATGAAGCACAATTCATTTTGGAGGTGTCTATTGACAGTGATAAGTAAAACCAAAAGAGACTAATTACAAACCTTTGAACTTTGGGATAAAGGAAGGCATAAAGGAAGCGAGAAGATGGAGGAGCTGCATTGTGTTAGCTGCTTGAATCTTCTGATCCTTTCCAGATCCTCAGAGAGATCTTGGAAAAGAAAGTATTGGAAATTAATCATTCAATCCTCCATTGCTGACCAGGAAATACTGAGCAAAGGATTTAACTTCATGATGACTGTGGATGACATAAAAGGCCAATTGTAGGGCAAAAGGAAGTCCCTCTTTAACAGTCAGTGACCTGGTGTCAATAGTAGTCAGTAATGCACCACCCCAAAGTTACAGTAGTACTTAAATGTTTTCTGGGCTCTGGATGGTCAATTTGGTGGTGCCAAGAGCACAGAGGACAGCAGTGTTTAACCATTTCCCATCAAAAGAGTCCAAGGTTGGGGCAGCTGGTGGCACAGTGGATAAAGCACTGGCCCTGGATTCAGGAGGACCTGAGTTCAAATGTGGCCTCAGACACTTGACACTTCCTAGCTGTGTGACCCTGGGCAAGTCACTTAACCCCATTGCCCCACAAAAACCAAAACCAAACCAAAACAAAAAAATAAAAATAAAAAAGGGTCCAAAGTGTATTGAATGAAAAGCATTTGTTAAGCATGTACTCTATGAGATGGTGGTTTAAGGAAATGGAATCAAAAGCACTATAGCTTTTCTTTATCTTCTTTCTCTCTACTCTTCATTTCCCCTGATCTTTTTCTTTATTTTTCCCAAATCTGAGGTGATAAGCAAATCTGTGAGAACTAGAGAATCAATTTTAAGAAATGTCTGTTTTCCCCCTGTTGTTATCCCCTTCTTACAAATGTGGAAATTTAAGGAGGCAGAGGTTAAGTGACTTACCCAGGGTCACACACCTAGGGCTAGAATTGAATTTGGGGCTTCTTGACTCCACATCCAGTACTCTATCCATTATGCTACCCAACAAGATGAGAATGTGGATAAATCTGTTGGACAGGTAGTTGTAACCATATTCCAAAGTTTCCATGTCTTTTGATCATTGAAGGGGCTTGTGGGAAAAAGATGGAAGCCAATCAAAGGAGGAAGATGCAGACCTGTGTGTCAGGGTTACAGCAGTAGGTGGGTATGCCCTGTCATTGGTAGTTTCCCATCATGGCCCCCGTATACCCAGAAAATGGAAGGTTACTTTTGTGAATGATGTTGATTAGAAATTGAGAAGAAACACCCTTTACAAGAACTGATCAGTGTTTTACACGAGTAAAAGTAAGGGTGGCTAACTCAGAGCTAATATCCCCAATAAGCTATTGGACTATTTCTTCCAGTTCTCATTTCAGGAGAATGGAGGAGTTATGGGAAAGAAGTTTTATTTTATTCCTACCGATGTCAATTTCATCCTGAATGGACACTTTTTTAGCCTTCAAATTATCTGTTCACCAATTTCTTACTGATCTTCTTTGTTATTTATCAATTAATCCTTCTTGACATAAATAAAAATTCAATAGCTGACAATCCTGACTTGGTTAGCTAATGATGCCATCAGAAAGTGTTGTAGAGGGGGAGATGTTATTTCTTTTGTTTTTAAGGAGATGCTAGTCCTCTTAACCAGAACTGAGTTGGAAAAAGGAGACTAGACCTTTTTCCCTTTTTTTAAAGGGGCTAGAGACTCTACTTCTAATCAACATGTGGGGGGAGTTTGGGGAGTAAGCGAGGAAGGCCCTCTGATTTTCCAATGAGGTAGGGTGAAGTGTATAGTGCGCTCCCTCTCTCTCTCTCTCTCTCTCTCTCTCTCTCTCTCTCTCTCTCTCTCTCTCTCTCTCTCTCTCTCTCTCTCATCACCCCAATACCCATAAATGTAGAGAATGAAAGTCATGAAGATAAAAGCTCAAACAAGATAAGGACAGGAGAATTTGGCATTGAATGCACCAGGGGATTTGTCTGGGCTCAAGGTACTAATACTGTAGTTACTTAAGGGCTCTAAGGCATTTTAAGGCTACTGTAACTGGTCAGTAGCTAAGAATTGTTTTAGCACCTGAGTGAATTTTTGACTTAGCTTCATGAAGCCTCAATTTACTTCTATATAACCCCCATTTGCTCTTGGTTCTGCCCTCGGGGGCCAAGCAAAACAAGTCTAATCACATTTCCACATAAACATTATTGAAAACTGGAAGAGGATTATAATTTCCCTCCAAGTTTTCCCTTCTTCAGGCTAATGCAAAGGTGGGTATCCATCCACCCCAATTAAACATAGAAGGCCCGGACATCTTGATTGAATTGGTCAATCAATCAAAGGTGTAAACTAGATATGAAAAAGACTTAGACACCTCTATTAAATCAATTATCAATCAATCAAAGGCATAAATTAAGTTGGAACAAGTCCTTAATCATGGAGTGAAGTGCTTTTTTGAGCCAATGGATAAAATAAGATGACCACACACATGAAAAGTAATGGGATTTTTGGAAAGAATTAAGACAAAATACAGGGTGTATTCATACACACATACACACACACACACACACACACACATCTCAGAGAAAGGACTCAGGGAGAAAGTCAAGTTTCACTATGAGGAGGCAGACCCTTTTTGTACATATGTAGAGGGCAGCAAGTAGAGGCATGGGAGGGCAACTTTGTGAATTTCAAAGTCAGAAGATTTGGACTTCTTATCTGAGTCACATCAGCAATGGCCAATGCCTCACACCACAGATGAACCAGAAACACTTAGGAGAGGCAGCTTTAGGCCTTTCCTAGGGGACTGAAACTCAGAGCCCACCAAAGACTTAAACCTAAGGGGGCTCCATGAAGATAGGAAGGGACTTGATATAATCAGGAGTCGTGAATTTACTCTTGGCTGTATTAGGTCTCTAAGTTTATACCCATCCTCAGAAGGGCCTTTGGTGTGCAAGGGGATAATGTTTCCAATTTGGGGAAGATGTTTCTGTAACAACTGTCACTTGTATTACTGATTAGTAAATATCCCTTTCTGAAAGTTGATTAATTATTGGAGGTTATTCGATAATCAATGGGAAATATACCATGTAGGAGCTTGAGAGCAAGAGTACTAGAAAATCCCCAACCCTTAAAGCAGTTATGTTACCTTAAAAGGATATATTTCCCATTGATTCAACCCTTTAAGGGTTGGGGATTTTTCTAAGGTAATTCCTGAGGTGAGAAGTAGTAACCCACTCCCGCAATCATCCCCCAAGGAAACAACATACCAGCACAAATGGCTGTTGGGAGGAGGAGTCCAGAGAGGTTGCTACAAAATATTTCCTTCAACTGGTCTTCTTATCACACAGACTTAAGGCCTTCAACCATTGTGATTATGCTACACTTGCATACTCTTTAACTTATTAATGTCCTTAATTAATTATTTAGCTAATGTCCTAAATTAATGTTCTAAACTGTGATATCCAGGATCGAACATACTACTTTAATGAATGAAGAATTCAAGGATGAACTCTGGGAAGAGTTGGGACTTGAACTTTGTTTTTGAAAAAGACAAAACTTTTAGAGGACCTGAAAACTGTCTTTAAATATTTCAAGAATTTGCTTAATTTAACTTTGCCCTACAGGACAGAACTAGGAGCAATAGGTTCAGAGAGGCAGATCTTCGTTCACCATAAGGGTAACTTCCTACCGATTAAAGCTGTCTTAAAGTAGAATGGGTCACCTAGAAAAAGTGGGTTCTCCATCAGTGGAGGTCTTCCAGGAGAGGCTGAAAGAACAATAAAGGGATTCTTGGATAGGTATGGGTTAGACTAGATATCCTTCCAGCTCTGAGATCATAGCATTATAGGATCACATATCTAGTGTAAGGGGCTAAAATTCTAGCAATACTGTCTAAAATATCTAATGAATGGTCACCAATAAAATATAAGCTTTAGCAAGAATTTAGATTTTTAAGCATCTATTAAGGAGAATAAGAATTCGGTGAAGAGAGAGAAAGAGACCTAGATTCAGCTATCTCAGAGAGCCAATGTTTCCAGCTCCTCTAGAAAGAGAGCAAGAGAGCAAACCTCACCTCTTCTTTGTCCCACAAGCCTCCTGTGAAACTGGGAACATCCCATCCACAAGCACACACAGCTCCAAGCTAATTGGCTGGTAGCTTTGATAGACAGTACCCACAAGCAAAGGTCACTTCCTGACACCAAGGAAAAGCCACATTGCTTACCCTCAGATGCCTTCTCCTCATCGTGGCGCTTTCCTACAGTAACTCTCCAGCAGATGGCATCACTCCAATCATTACACTAAAGAGAGAAGGGATCTAAAAGGTCATTTAATCCAATCCCATCATTTTTCTTTCTTTTTTCTTTCTTTTTTCTTTCTTTTTTCTTTCTTTTTTTTTTTTTTGGGTGAGGCAATTGGGGTTAAGTGACTTGACCAGGGTCACACAGCTAGTAAGTGTTAAGTGTCTGAGGCTGGATTTGAACTCAGGTCCTCCTGACTCCAGGACCGGTGCTCTATCCACTGCGCCACCTAGCTGCCCTCCATCATTTTTCAGATGCAGAACTGATACCCAGGGAGGTTAGTGACTTATCCAAGGTCACACAAGTATGAAATAGTAGAGCTGGCATTATTCTTTGATCCTATGGGAAAGGAGGTTGAAAGCCAAAATTGGTCCTATTTAAAAACTCTGTATATGGAGTTAAAGGGATAGATAGGCAAAAAAGGAAAGAAAAAGGATATTCCAGCCAAGTCAAAAGGGGTAAAAAAAAAAAGGAATAATATTATAGAAAGTAAAATTAAAGTATGTAAAAAAAATTAAAGTATGTAACTTACATATTCACAGGATTTAACAGTGAATGAAAACAATAATGTGTTAGGAGTATTAAGTAATTTTTTTAAGACAGGGAAGATCTGTGCACATTTGAAGGTAGAAAGGAAAAGATCATCAAAGAAAAAGAGATTGATGATGTTCCTAAGTCCAGTGTTATGCTAGCCTTCTAAAGAGCAGCAGGACGCTACTGACTCCTATTTAACTTATGATTCATGATAAGATCCCCCTCCCCTACAGGGGCTATTTTCGTAATGTTAGTGTCCAGTCAGTCATTGCCCATTTCTTGTATCAGAACATTTCACTTTCTCAAGCCCTAAATCATGCCACCTTAAACCTGTCTCTACTGAGCCCCACCTTGCTTTGATAGCTCATTTGTCAACTTTGCTTTTTATCTGAGTCCTATTTCCTGGGGGTATCAACATCCCCACAAACTTAGTGCCATCTACAAACATGACAAATATGTTCTCAACTCCATCACCTTGATACACATATTAAAAAATATTGTCCCCAGGACTGCCGATTGAGGGATTACCCTTGAGTTTTTCTCTCTCTACTTTAGCTTTAGGCTACTGACTACAGTGGGGCAGCTAGGTGGCCTCAGTTTCCTCATATGTAAAATGAGTTGGAGAAGGAAATGGCAGATCACTCCAGTATCTTTGTCACAAAAACTTAAAATTGGGTCACGAAGAACTCCTACACGACCAAAATGATTGAAGAATAAAACTGTGTGGGGGGACTTACATCTCATCTGAGTTGCAGTAATAGCAAGGTATGATTTTAAAAAGGTTCATAGCCTGGGACTCAGGTACAAAACTCCACTTTTCCATTGGCTAAGTCCATTGAATAATAGGACTAGAGCTGGAAGGGACTTCAGAAAACCATCTAATCTAATACCCTCAATTTATAGATGAGAATACTGAGGTCCAAGAGGTTAAATGACTTGCCCAAGGTTATAAGGTACTAAATGTAAGAGGTGAAATTTGTATCCATATCCTCTCATTCCAAAGTCAATGGTTAATCCACTATGCCACAGGAAAATCACCTCATAATTCCACTTACAGAGAAGAAAACGGGCTCAGAGAAAGTTGAATGACTTGCTTAGTCACAGATTCTCGAATGCAAATTTAACACCCTTTCCATTATACCATCATAATAGCCAAAAATATTAATTCTAAATTAAGCCAAATAGAGGCATATTATTAGAAATTATAAGGATGATGCTCCTGATGTGCTTTGCCTTAGTCAGACCACATCTGGAATAATGTGTTCAGTTACAGTTACCTTGTTTTAAGAAGAACATCCTCATATCCTGAGGATGATGACCAGGATGGTCAGAGGACTAGAGACCAGGCGATGGAAGGGTCAGTTAATAGAAAGACTTCTCTGCTCTTCCATTTCCTAACCTATAAAATGGAGATAACAATATTTGCACTACTAACGTCATGAGATTATTTGCAATGATCATGCTCTTCAGAAGGCATTTACCTACAAAGCACACTACAAATTCGAGCCACTTCTAACTAAAGGATATAGTTCTTTTTAATATACTTGTAGATTCACCTGACTCACAGACGCCATGGACATACAAAGTATTGATGACCAGTAGCCTCTCTTATGTTGTCAAAGGGCTGCATAGGCCTGTCCTAAGTGTTGTGACCACATTACAAATACCATGCTATTCAATGATACCTGAGCCTCCCCAGACCTCATGTTTCGGGCTTTGTGCACATTCTGAATAATGAGAGACCAACTCAGTCTACACTCTACTAACACCTAGTTGGCAGATAGTTCAACCAATCAAGTATTAGCCAGCAGGCCTCTATATCTTTAGGGGGGACATCCAAGTCATCATGTACTGGATGTCACTGCAGGACCGCTCCATGCCGAGAGTAAAGGCCAAGGCAATGCTCCAGCTGTCAAACTGTGCCCCTCGGCTCTTAGGCGGTTAGTTCCAGCTCTTTTTTTTTTTTTGCTTGAAGCACAAAGACTATATCTATTAGCAGTGGAGTGGCTTGAGCTGACTCACATGCACAGAAGCTGATTGATGGAGCATGATGCATCCCTTAATTAAGCAGAAGCTACTAATAAAAAATGAACTTGCTGGATGATTTGTGGGGTCCTTACAGGGCAGCCATATGTGCCTCACGTGGATAGAAGGAAGGCATGCCCCATGGCCTATACTAGTTGTATGTGGAGATCAGAATTGTGGTGCAAAAGGGGGAGTCTTAGGTGGGACCATTATGGAGTCCTGGCAAAAAGAGGGGAAAGAGACTGATATCAGAAACAGATTCTTATGTGTTTTGTTGCTTGAGTGTTTCCTCTACTTTCTGCTTTTATTTATCTTCTCTCCTGCCTGGAGACAGGGGACTGGGCTAGATGGTGATCTGAACTACCACAGAATCTTGTAAGTCCATGAACCATCTGTCCATGCCTTTAAAGTATCTCTACGGCTGTGTCGCCTCCAATTTTCAATTGATACTCATCCTTTTATGAACAAATTGGCATTCATTTCTAAAGAAACCCTAAAATGTAATCTGGCTACATTAACCTTCTCTCCTTCAAGGTTCTTCTTAAAACCCTTTCTCCTGGGCAGCTATATGGTGCAGTGGATAGAGCACTGGCCCTGGATTCAGGAGGACCTGATTTCAAATCCAGTCTCAGACACCTGACACTTAATAGCTGTGTGACCCTGGGCAAGTCACTTAACCCTCAAATGCCCCACCAAAAAGAAAAAGAAAAAAAAAAACCTTTCTCCTTTGGATGAGAGGCATCAAGGTCTAGTGAGAAGCTAGACTTGGAGTCATATAACCTGAATTCCAATCTTGGTTTTACCAGATAGTATCTGTGTGAACCTGAACAAATCCTTTAACCTCTCTCTCCTTGAATTTTCTTTGTAGAATGAGAGGATTAGAACAGATAATCTCTAAGATCCCTTGTATCTCTATACCAATGATTCTGTAATTCTTCAAGCACGTACCCAGGATCCATGGATGCTAGTTCCCAAGACAGTGTGTCTCATAATACTTCTCCTTATTACACATGTTTGTATTAAGTTGTCCTTTATTATGATTTTGTACAACTCTGTGTCCCTTTTGCATGCTACCTAGGCTTATTTTCTATCCCTTTTCATGTTAATCATTTTAGAATCCTATCCCCTTCTATAAGGGCACCATGGACAACTTGAAAAATAATAGGCATGGTTTACTCTGCTAGCAAACTATTTGCCTGAAGTAAATGACGGGACAGGAGGGGAATGAAGAAATAGAGGAACCCCCAGCTAACCCTTCCATAGGCATTTAGTCAGCTGTAGCTTCAATCCACCAGCTGTGAACATATAAGTGCTTCTGATTTCTGGTTGAAAATATATAGGTCTGGGGACAGTTAGGTGGTAAAGTGGATAAAGCACCGGCCCTGGATTCAGGAAGACCTGAGTTCAAATCTGGCCTCAGACACTTGATACTTACTAGCTGGGTGACCTTGGGCAAGTCACTTAACCCTCATTGCCCCACCAAAAAAAAGAAAAAAGAAAATATGTAGGTCTATGTTGTCATTAATCTATCCATAGGTTACTGAGAGTTCTAGTGTTTCTAGTCACATTGCATCACAAATTTAGAGCTGGAAGTAACTTTAGAGGTCACCTATTTGTCCCCTCAGGTTTCTAGGGGTAATCCTACAGGGTTAAGATTCTCTAGTGCTATCACTCAGAAGCCCCAATATGTTCCCCAATATCAGTTAACCAGTTGAAATGAATTCATTTTATAGTGGGATATTTACTTGTGTGGTATAGTAAAAACAAACAGCCTCCCAAAAGTCTGGGTCACAATTTCTCACAAGTACAGAGTCCAAGTGAAAATGGGCTCAAACTTAAAGGGTTCATTTGGCAAAAGAATAACAGAGTTCTTAGTTGGAAGGAAGTCCTTTTCTCTCCCTCCATGGATTCCTCATGAGTCCTTCCCTTTATGTAATTCTCTGTTTTCTGCTAGGCTGTGAGGTTTGCTGCCTTTGTTCAGTGTCTAGTTTGTTTTCAGGCCGCATTGCTACCAGAGGCAGCTAGATGGTAAATAGAGCCTAAGGTCAGGAAGATAGGAGTTCAAATACAGCCTCAGAAACTTAGTAGCTGTATAATGCTGGACAAATCACTTAATCTGTTTGTCTCAGTTTCCTAAACCACAAAATGAGGATAATGACAGCACCTACCTTGCAGGGTTGTCGTAAGGATCAAATAAGATATTTGTAAAGAGTATAGCACAATGCCTGGCACATAGTAGGTGCTTTTATAAATGTTTATTCCCTTCCACATCTACAAGCTATGATGGAAAATCCAAATCTTCCAACCTTTCAATGTTCACAAGGTCATCTTCTGTTCAATAGGGGGGGAACTGTGAGGATGCAGAATTCAATCAATCCTCCTCCACTTTTTGCAATCTGGTTATAAGTGCAAGGGTCTCCCTCCTCAAAGTGTTCCTGAAGTTTGACGGTTAAAAGAAATTGCTGGGGGCAGCTAAGTGGTGTAGTGGATAAAGCACTGGCCCTGGATTCAGGAGGACCTGAGTTCAAATCTGGTCTCAGACACTTGATGCTTACTAGCTGTGTGACCCTGGACAAGTCACTTAACCCTCATTGCCCCACAAAAAAAAAAAAAAGAAAAGAAATTGCAGAACTACTTCTCTTGGAATCTTCTTCCCTGATAGGATCCCAAATTACTTCTAATTCTTTCAGTCACTCCCAGTACATCTACTACATAGCATCAAATGGCTCAAAAGAATTCTTCCCCAATTGATTAAGGACTTGTTTGAACCTAATTTATGCCCTTGATTGATTGATTGATTCAATAGAAGTGTCTAAGATGTATTCACATGGTTTACAACTTTGATACAGTGATTCTGTAACTCGGTCAAAGAGATATCCTCACCTGGTAAAGTTAACAGAATTCAGAGCATCTTGTCTAATACATTAACTGAGGATGAGGGTTATAGGATACACTTCTTATATTTTGACTGTGATCTTTAAAAGTAAGACAAAAGTACTTGTACCACACATTTCTCTGGATTGTTTTGAAGAAAGTACTTCATAAAGTATAAGGTCTTAAGAATGGAAGCTATTATTATTGTCCAAGAATTATTCTTCAAGAATGATACTTCTGCATAGACCTTAACTGACTTTTCACAAAGGAAGTATTAGTAAATCAAAGCCTATCAATTTTTCCCAACCCTCAAGATGAGACCATCTGGTCCTGTGGCTCATTGGGTGTCTAGATGATGTCCTGAGTCTAACTTAAAGTGTATGCTGTTTAGAGCAGCAACTCTGTTTTGTATATTGATGAGCCCATAATTGGTGACTAACAAACAATAAATATTCATAAAAGCTGACACAGTGATAGATCTGACATGGTTTCCCAAAGAGCAGCAGGACAAGGATGGGTTAGGAAATGGACAGGCCGTCTGGAACTGTGTTCTGCAGTCCCCTCAGGGAAAGTATCTCTTTGGGCCATTTCATTTATGACAGCCACTGCAAAGTCGCACTCACTGCCACAAACTTGCAGGTTTCAGGTCATTCTGGTTTTTGTTAAATGTGGCTTTGTCCAAAGCAAGGTTCCATCATGTGTTTACAGAGTACCTATTATGTGCAAAGCACTGGGAAATTTGCTTTCTCAATAATAATTGATTGACATATTCTCTCTCTCTCTGTCTCTGTCTCTGTCTGTCTCTCTCTCTCCACATATATACATATACACATGCACAAGCACATATACATATATCAATCCATATATATCCTAATTTATAAATTAATGTCTAATTAAATCCTAGTTCATATTGTTTTGTGATTACACAGAACAGAATGTATAAGATATATCCCCTCAAAATAAAATTATATACATGCTCCCTCAATTCAAATTCAAGTTAATTCAGTAAATACTTATCTAAGCACCTACTGTGTGCAAGGCACTGTACTCTAGGGCAAAGACTATAACATTTCTTTTTTTAACACCCACACTAGCACAATGGGGAAATATAAATTATATACATAAATCTGCATATCTACTATATAATACATTCTATAATATATTCTGTATTAATATACATATTATATATTATAATATATACAATATAATAATATATACATTGTATAATGTAATTTGTATTATACATTATATTATAATATATTATGAATATATTATATAGTAGTATACAATGTAGCATATAGTGGTCTATAGTGCAGTATATATGTATATAAAATTGTAACATAATACAATATTATAGTATACCATAATATATCCATTATATAAGTATGTATTAAAATATATAACATGATATATTATGGTACATAGTGTGCATATATATAGAAAATATAGTAGATATATGTGTATATATACAATAATACCATTTAATAAAATAGTATACCATAATATATCTACTATATAATATATTATGTATTAAAATATATAACATGAAATGTAAACTATAATATAGTATGATGTGCATGTATCCCCATTTTGCTAGTTGGTGTGGGTGCCAGTGTTGAAGATGCAGACTTAAGCCTAGATAGAAAGGAATACTTCCTATCATATTTGTTCAAAAGTAAAATGGTGTACCTATCCACTGGAAGAAGCCAGATGACCACTTGTCTAGTATATTGTAGGAAAGCTCATTTCAGCTATAAATTAGACATGGCAGCCACTGGAGTTGCTTCCAATTTGGAGATTCTGTGAATAAGTAGAAGGAGGGATAGATGGCATACCTAGCAGATTTGTACTTAAGGGATTTTTTTACTTAAGATGGATACAATCAGAAAATTGAGGGCCTTAGACACAAGTTTAGTTAGTGGAACTACAGCATTTTGCCAGATTGATTGGAAAGAGCTACTGAATAGTTTGCATGGGCTTATTTGTCTCTGTACCTAGTGAGCTCCTATTTTTAGGACAAAGCCTTCTGGTTTTAGTTTATTTGTTCCTGAACACCTCAGTGTCCTTGCTCAGGCTGTGCCTGTGGCTGTAATGCCCTCTCTCTCCTGGAGGGAGCTGAAATATAAATCAGGATTCCTGAGTTCTAATCATGCCTCAAACAGTTTATTTACTGTATGACCCAGGGCAAATCACATAACTACTCCAAGTCTCAGTTTCTTTATCTGTAAAAGGCAGGGGCAGGGTGTGTGGGTGGAGGGATGGCAGTGATGATAATTTCAGGTTATTATAATAATATCCTAAGGTCATTGTTCATTATCAAATGAAATAACATGTAAAGCATTGTGGAAATAGATGCTCAAATATTATCTTCACCAATCAATAGGTATTTAGTAAGCACCTACTCTAATCCTGGTACTATGCTTGGTGCTAGGGGCAGAGCTACCAAGAATGAAACAATCCCTACTTAATTCATCATTATTCAATTCCTCAGTAGCAGTTGCTCAATATAAATGAGTGTACTGTGATATAAATGATTGTACTGGCTTTCTGGTATGACTCAGTTTCACTTAATATAGGTAGTCTAAAGCTTGGCCTTATCCTCAAAGTCCTAGATATGGAAATCTGAAAGAAATCCCCTTGGAGCACATAGAGAGAAATCTCAAACATAGCCTTTGCCTCATTCAGGTGCTTCTTTCCCTATTACCCACTTAACTCATGGTAAGTAGTAATATTTGTGTAGATTGCCAGCTCCCTAAAATGAGTCAACTAGCTAGCTTATTTTAAGAAAATGCTTTTCTTTGCCTCCTTCATCAGTCTTCAAAAATCTTAAATCTGTGTTATGATTAATCCCTGAGAAGCAGTTTCATTGGGGTTAATACACCGTTTGCCTGGATCAAAAGAACTGCCCCCTGGTGAGATCGTCTGTTGTTTTCTCACTCATTTTGGTAACAAATGAGCCCTTTAACTCCCTGGGATTAGCCTAGGATCACATAAACTGTGAGCCTGGGCATCAGACTCCTAGCTCTTCCTATAGATTGAAAGGATACCCAGTGCTAGTCCACTCTAGGAGCAATCATTTCCATCTATAGCCTCCGCTGACATCTGCAAAGGGACCTCTCCATAGGACAATAGTTGAATGAGCAATTAACAGGAAGGAATTCACAGGTGCAGCCTCTAAATTGCCATTGCCCAATGCTGAATCTAACCTTGCCTTCACAGCTAGGGACTGATTGCCTGGTTCTTGCTATGCAAAGCCTCTTTCTCAGAAGGCATGGTGATTCAAATGAGCATACAATATTAGTTGTGGAGAGGGTTTTGGGGGTTATCTATTGAAATCCCTTCATTTTACAGATGAAATAAATAATGCCCAGAGATGGGAAATGACCTTCTCAAGGTCACACAGGTAGTAGCAACTGTAAGATTCATTGGAGTTCTCTTTGAATAACAGATTATTTCAACTGAGAGAACATCAGCTCAAAACATAATAACCAGGTTCAAGGATTTCTTACAACTTGGGTACTTTCCTCCCAAAAAAGTCAGCTTCTGAGAAACTTCAGATTAGAAAATAGGCATGAAGGATCAAAGATCTCACAAAAATCTAAATCTCATAAAAATCCCCCATCAGCTAAAGCATCACTTTAGCCTTGGGTTTTAGGGTATGCAAATAAGATAAGTACAGTAGGGTCCTCTTACCAGTCCTGAATAGTCAAATTTTCCCTTTGAAAATCCTTAAATTGTCCCAAAGTCAATTCAGTGAGCATTTCTTAAGCACTTAAAATGCATCACACACTGTGCTAAGAGCTGTGGCCACAAAGAAATACAAAAACATTCTAAGGGGGAGAGACAACATACAAACAACTATGCACATGCAAGATCTAGAAGTCAGTCAATAAACATTTATTAAGCCAGGTACTGTGCTAAATTCTAGGGATACCAAAAAAAATGGAAAAGATGATCTCTGCTGCTGATGCTCATAATCTTATAGGAGATGACATGCAAACAATTACATACTGTCAAGCTAGATAAAAGATTGGGCAACTGCTTTTGCAACATGACACAACTCCCATCTCTGCAGCCACAGTTATTAAAGATTTAGAAAAGAAAGGTCTTCTCACCTAAGTCCTTGACACTGTCAAATGGTCCAACATCTAAAAGCAATATGGTTTCTCAATGCAAATGTCATCAAGGAAGATGCACTGCCATCAGCCAATAGGACCAATGAGCCTTTCTATCTGCCCTTCGAATGAAACCTCCTTTATGTGTTGTCTCCCCCTTCCTATTTACAGTATTCCCCCAGGTTTTTAGCATGGTACTTTTACACAGAAGAAGCATTTAATTGATTCTTTTTAATTCATTCATTTACTATACCAAGTTGCCACTCAAGCAATAGAATAAGACTTACAGAGTATACATTTAAGGGGTAGAACAGGATTTTATAGGGACACAGGAAGGATGGGTCTAACATGTATGGGTTTGGGAGAAACTCTGACTTAGGCAGCCTGAGGGGAGTCACAGGATAGTCAGAATGTAGCAATATTCAGGTCTGGGCAGTCCCTGGATCTGATTGATGATCAAAGCAGGATCAGTGAAATCCAGGGGCCAGCCTGATTCTAGAAAGGTGGAACCTGTTTAGGGGTATGCTGGTGCCAGTTCAAATCTGCTTAAAAAGTTGATTGTTAAAATTTCCGTGTGAGCATTTCCACCTCAGAAATCTGCAGTATCAATAAATCAGGATTTGATTTATTGTTTTGTTGATTGCCTAGACCTAAGAAAGTATTAATAATGTAGATTAAATTTAAAAGGGTATGCATACTTCCCCCTCACCCATATCCAGGAGGTTCAGCATTCCCCAGCACTCCCCTGTATTACTCTATAAACATTGCTTGAGCTCAGCAGAAATGCAATAGAATGTTTAGGAAATGAAGCCATCATCAAACTGTAGGCCTGCTGACTATAAGATTAATATTATTATTGCTAATAATGATAATACTTGGAATTTACATAACTTTGAGGTTTGCAAAGTCCTTTATATTTATTTTCTCATTTGAACCTCACAACATCCTTGGGCCTTTTTGAAATACCATCAGCCAGGCTAGCTTTTCCCTAGGATACTATCAAATACTGAATAACAATAAAATGTATTCTATATCAAAGAGCCGGTTGGTCAGTTATGGTTACTATGAAAACAAATGAATGTAAATTTTATTTTTCACCTCAAACTTGTAAAAAAAAGGAAATGTTTTCCCCTTAGAAGAGAAAAAGAAGCAAAATAAGGATGGAGTAGTTCTACCTTCTTTGTTATCCACTATTCTCATCCTAGCTACCCCTAAGAAGTTCTTCTCTCTATGAGGTGAGGAGGGAATTTATTCCTAGAATGGGAGAAAGTCTCTGCAAAGTCACAGAGGTTGGAGATGAAATAATAAGTTGGGGGGGGGACAGCATGGAGGTCAATTTGGCTGAAACGTATCATGAGAGAGGGGGAGTTGTATGAAATGAATCTGGAAAGATGGAGCTTTAAATATCAGTGTTATAAGGCAGCATGCTTATAAAGAGTAGAGCACTGGATTTGCAATCAGGAAGACTTGGATTCATACCACTTTCAACACTCAGTAGTTGTGTGACCCTGGATAAGTCATTTAACCTCTGTGCTTGTTTACTCATCTGTAAAGTGAGAAGGTTGGACTCAATAGTCTTTAAGTGCTCTCCCAACTCTAAATCTGATCCTATGAGTTTTAACTTTATCCTAATGGTAGTAAGGAAGCAATAATAATGCAATCCATTGTAATACTTTGTTCTATGGCATTCCCAGGGTTTAAAGACTTTACATATGCATAAATGTAAAATAGTTAGAGAGAGATCAACCAAATTACCAAATGAGGACAGCTTCTGAAAAATGCACTGACTGGTTTTTATCATCCAAATGATAAAATCCTTCCAATAGTTGCCATGGTACCTCAGTAGCAATACCTCCCATAGCTTATTAGTCAGTCTGCCACAATTTCTTTTCTTTTTTTTGGTGAGGCAATTGGTGTTAAGTGAATTGCCCAATTTCTAAGTAAAAGACTGTGCCTCTCCAGATGCCAGGGTCACCAATTAGGATCCTTCAGTCCCATGGCATGGATCAAGCCTCCTTTCTTACAAAGAGGAAGAACTGTTTCAGCCCACCTAGCCAATAAACAGACATTTACTAAGTGCCTACTGTGCTAGGCAATAGTTTTTTTCAGAGGTAGTATAAAGGAATAATTCACACTATTCATGGTTGTTAATGAATCATATACTATAAGAAGTAGCAAAAGATACAGGATAGAGGAAGTTCAGTTAGTAATTCCGTTACTCTGGACTCCAGATGTTTGTGACTTGGGGATATTTGGTGGATTTGAGCCAACAGAGAAGTTTGCACAACCAGGATAATGGTCAGAGATTACTTTTTAGGTGGATGGCACCTTTATGCAACTGAGGAGAAGGATTATTTTACAAGAATGATAATGGTTAAGCAATATTTTACACTATATTGGAATAATGACTGAGCAAGGCCCCTTTATACTGTAACAGTAGAGAAGCAGGAGATTGCACTGTAGTCTTCATCTGTTTTCCCCTCATATAGCAACAAGTCCTGATTGCCACCTGACCTTGGACTATATATTATATGGTCTGGTCTGTGTGATCATGGATATAAAATGGACTTCTGCTCTACTGAATTGGTCAAGTGAGTCAACTAAGTTACATACACCCAATTATACTAGAATTGGATTAGCAAAGATTATCTTATTTCATTACATCTAGGGAATGAGAAGAGGGTTTGGAACAGAGGGAGCTACAAATACAGGTACACTCAAGAACCACAAAAATTTAAATGAATGGGCAAGTCCGTGAGGAGAAAGGTGGGCATGGGGGAAGGGGGAATTTACAATTATTTTGCAAATATTTAAATCATATTAAGTTCAACATATCAAAGTTTGATTATGTAGAAAAAGAAGACAATAGCCATATGTATCAGGCTGTCAAGGCACAAAGCTAACAGTTATTCACTGGCCCTTTTCCTGGGATCTTGGACAAGAAGTAGTTTCCAGTCCAGTGTTGATCATAGAGCTGTTAAAAATTGGAACTGAAATGGTGAAAGAAAGAACATAGATAAGGACTGAATGTTGTGACAAAGGAATATTTGTGTTCGATGTTTTGCATTTGAGGGTTGATATGGTAAAAGTCATCACTTAAAGTTATATTGAAAGTAAGTGAAGATTCAATGAGGGGTCTCTAAGAGAATTTACAAGGTCAGGATTAATACACCTCATCCATGCATTGAGCCTTGAGTGTATGGAAGGCCCAAGGCCCAAATAATACTCCCTCACACAAACATGGCATCTATGGCAGTGGAAGAGAGATAATGAAACATTACTACTCAGATATCCTATCACTTATTTGAATCAGGCATTTTCAGAGCTTTTTTCAGGTTTTTGTTTTTCAAAAGGAAATAAGTGCTCTGGAAGACAGAGGGTATGAGTGACTATAACATTTTCATTTCCTAGCTTGATTCCAAAGATGAGCTATGAAAATGCACCTTCCTCCCTTCTTTGCAAAGGTAGACTAGAGAGTAGGAAGGGTGGAACATAAGCAGGAACATTCTCATAATGTAGAATTTGGCGGATGTGCTAGTTACTTTTGCTGAATTGTCCTGCCCTTTTTGTCTATAAAAAGCCATTCTATCAAAGTAGGATGGCAAAAGGTAACATGGGGCAACAAAGGTAATAAAATCAATTAAGAGCTAAAAACAAACCAAAATTGGTTTTGTGGCTAAATGAGAATAAAATAATTGCAGTGGGGGGGGGGAGGTGTACTCTAAACTGTCATGCAAAATAAATAACAGAACATAAAAGCTAAAGGGGGCCTTAGAGATCTTGTGGTCTACCCCTCTTCCTTCAAAAAAAGTAAATTGAGATCCAGAGTGATCATAAGTAGTATTAGGGAATTCAACCACATCACCTGGCACATAATAGGCACTTTTAATAAATGCTTGTTGACTTGATGTCACAGATTTTCGAGCTCTTTGTCCTTTGGGATTTCCCTGAGCGTTCTCTCATTTCCCACAAGACTGTATTAATCAAATATGGAACATCTTGTGACTCTGGGAAAGTCCCTTTACTTTGATTGGAATCAGTTTCCTCATTTATAAATGAGTTGGCTTTTGAAGTTCCTTCTAGCTCTCGGGCTCTGAATCTAGGAACTTTTTACTTCAGGCATTCCAGGGCAGAGTGGACACAAAACCCATGAACAGAGAAGCAAGCTTGACCAATCTTAGAATTAGGATCCTTCGAGATGACTAATATTGTTTTTTCCAGACTCTGGTACTGATAAATCATTGAAAGGTGACATATCAGAGGGTGGATTTTTTCATTGCTTAATTGCTTTCTTTTTCAATGAAATAAAGCTATAGTGTAAACTGAAACTTTTCCTTCCATCATCTAGGCTGCTATTTTAAAATGCCATTCTCAATGATGGCTCAGATTTGTTGATATATTATTACAAAGCCTCACTGCAAAGGTTCTTTTCAAACCCCCCTCCCTTCACAAAATCCAGATCCAAAGCCAAAATTACTTCACCGTACAAGCCTCTTTGCAAAGCATTATATCAGAGAGCCTATAACTGCTTTGGCAAAGCTCTCCCATTTATTTTCTCCATCTAATCAGTATCATCTCACTAGACAAATTCTGAAAGGACTTTTCATTTTCCTTCTTTGTTTAGTGAATCTTTAAGGATGATCATTATTGTGCCCTGGGATTCCTTTTGACAACTCCAAGGAGAAAGAAGAAATATCCAAACCTGGCATTCTAGCCAAAGCCTAGGAACATGATGAAGAAATTGAAATTTGTGAAGGACTTTGGAAGTCTCTTGACATCACTCTTGGAACAAAAAAAGGGATTACAGGAGTGATGAGGTCATATCATGAAAGAACATCCTGTCCATGAACAAAATATTGAGCTCCATTCACAGGAAAAATTGTAAAAATGGTCTGAGGTATAGTATCTGGGGAAATGCAGACTAGATGTCCTTGTGTTGGTCTGACTGAGGCAATAAAGGGCTCTGTGACCATTTCATCTATCTCAGGCCAAGAACACTCATAGTTATAATTCAAGTTTGGACCAAGGAAGAAATCTACATTCATTATGCAAGTGAATAATGGCTAGAGCACTGAGCCTGGATTTAGGAAGACCTGAGTTCTGAGGCTCAGATACTTACTAGCATGTGACTCTGAGCAAGTTACTTGACATTTTTTGTCTCAGTTTCCCCCCTATAGACCAGGAACAATAATAGCACCTAGTTTGCAGGGTTGTTGTGAAGATCAAATAGAATAATACTTGTAAAGCACTTGGCACAGTGCCTGGCACATGGTAAATGCCATATAGATGCTTATTTCCTTCTCCTTCCCTCTATCCCTTTCATAAAGGCTATTTATTGACCAGTCTACTCCATAGGAACATGTGAACTTTTCCTTCTAGTCATCTCCAGACCCCAGATTCCTGAAAGCACTGTGGAACCTGTCAGTATGCTATCTGCTAGCAGCTGTTATCATGTCTTCTATGAAAGGATGGAATGCTCAGCTGGATGACTGAATGACAAGGTTATAGCTCTTCTAGGCAATTTTTGCAGGGGCAGCTAGGTGGTACAGTGGCTAGAGTGATGGTCCTGAAGTCAGGAGGACCTGAGTTCAAATTCAGCTTCAGACACTTACTAGCTGGGTGACTCTGGGCAATTCACTTAACCTGTTTGCCTCAGGCAAACAAACGAGCTGGAGAAGAAAATGGCAAAAAATTCTAGTGCCCTTGCCAAGAAAACCCTAAATGGGGTCATGAAGATTCCCCATGACTGAACAACAACAATTAAATCATCCACATGGAATGTAGTGGAAAGAATGTTGGATTTAGAGTTCAAATCCTGGCTCTGCCACTTTCTATCTGTATAACCTTGGACAAGTCACTTTCTGGGCCTCAATTTCTTCCTCTATAAAATAAGGGGATTCAACTTCATGGTCTCTAAGGTCCTTTCTAGTTCTAGATACTAAGAACAAAAAGTTTTCTATAATTAAGTTTTTAAGGGTTTTCTCGAACACAGAGGTTACATGACTTACCCACAATTGCTTAGCAATACCCCTCCATAAAGCTTTTCCTTTTCCTTCTAGCTGCTGGTATCTCTTGCCAAAATCGCATCATATTTTTAACACATTTGTTTATATTTATATATGCTTATATCCCCCTCCTTGAGGGCAGGGACTTTTGTGTTTTTACCTTTATACCCCCTTTACCTGGCACAGTGCCAGGCATAGAGCAGATGCTTATTGACTTATTATTGATAGCAACAAGTCAGCAAAGTTGTAGAACTAAACCAATCAGCCTTTACCATTACATTCCCATCCCTCATCAAAGCATCATAGAGCATTTCAGTAAAGGGACACATATTATGGAATTCACCAGTGAAATCTCTCAGCTAAAGCTCTGTATACTCTTTTTTGTTGTTGTTTTTTGTTTTTTTGGAGGGCAATGAGGGTTAAGTGACTTGCCCAGGGTCACACAGCTAGTAAGTGTCAAGTGTCTGAGGCCGGATTTGAACTCAGGTCCTCCTGAATCTAAGGCCAGTGCTCGATCCACTGTGCCACCTAGCTGTACCTTCTGCATACTCTGAATATCATGTTATACACAAGTCATTAAGCACATAAAGCAGGTGAAGTAAGGTAGATATTATATCAAACTACTTCTACTATGAGGTGGGGCTCTTATCTAGATCATATATTGGATGCAAGCCTAAGAAATAAGCAATTTTAATAAGTAGAAGAGAGGGTACCCATCAATTATAGCTATGTGAATGCAGAAATAGAGTCAGACTACAGAAGGTATGGAATTGAGCTTTCTGGATAGCTACAGATCTTATCTAGTTTGGGGGTTTAATTTAAATCCTCTAATGTGCCTTTATTTTTGAACAAAAGAGTACTGTGCACTTACTACATAGCCTGGTTGAGTTAATTTGCAGAATTGATTTTCTTTTGACCACCCAAACTTGAATCTTAATGATCAGTTTTGTATTACTATAGACAGGGCTTAAGGGCAGCTAGGTGGTGCAGTAGACAGAGTGTCAGGCCTGCAGTCAGGAAGATTCATCTTCCTGAGTTAAAATTTGTCCTCAGACACTTATTAGCTGTGTGATCCTGGGCAGGCCACTTAACCCTGTTTGCCTCAGTTTCCCCATCTGTAAAATGAGCTAGAGAAGGAAATGGCAAACTGCTCTGGTATCTTTGCCAAGAAAATACCAAATGGGGTCACAAAGAATTGAACACAACTGAAATAACTGAATGAGAACAGCAACAAAAAGCACTTGATGTCACAGAATATTAAGATAATATCTTAGAGGTAGTATACTGCTTTATTGGTCTGAACATGGCATGCCTTTTATGTATTATGCATTTAATTATGTATTATGCATTAAAATCTCTTGTATTAAGAATCCTAGAAATTGGACAACCCACAATTATAGTATGATGAAGATGACTATTAGTAACTCCATAGCCCTATGAACAGAGTAGAGTCTTCACAGGTGAGTGAATGAATGAATGAATGAACGAATGAACAAACAAACGAATGCACAAGTGACAGAAGTTGATTTTGGACCTGAATATCTTGAATACAAATCCAGTGTTCTTTCTACTATACCCTAAAAACCATCTCCAGAATTATCCCCATAGATATCCTATGGTTTTCTTACTAATGCAAGTTTGGATTTCTATTATTCCCAGTACAAGACCATAGTGTGTATCTATCTCAAAAACTGCACAATTCTGGTCAATCTTTCTGGAAGAAAGATCTCCTTGAAAAGTACTTAGAGGTACAAAAATATTTATAGCAGCTCTTTTTTATGGTGGCAAAGAATTGGAAATTGATGGGATGTCCATCAATTGGTGAATGGCTGAACAAGTTGTGGTATATGATTGTAATGGAATATGACTGTGCTACAAGAACTGGTGAGCAGGATGGTTTCAGAAAAAACCTAAGAAGTGAGCAGAACCAGGAGAACATTGTACGTAGTAATAGCAATATTGTATGAAAATCAACTGCAGATGACTTTGATATTCTTAGCAATACAATGATCCAAGACAATTCCAAAGGCCTCATGATGAGAAATACTATCTACCTCCAGAGAAAGAACTGATGAGTCTGAATGCAGATCAAAGTATACTATTTTTCACTTTTTTGTGTAGTTTTTAGTCTATGTTTTCTTTTATATGACTAATAGGGAAAGATATTTTGCATGATTGCACATTTACAACTTCATCAAATTGCTTGCCATCTCAGAGAATGGGAAGAAGAGAATTTGAAACTCAAAATTTTCAAAAATGATTGTTAAAAATTGTCTTTACATGTAATTGGGGAAAAAACAGTATACAAAATGTGAAGAAAAAAGAGAAAAATCTCCTTGAATTGAAAAAGATCCAGACATTGGAAAAAAACAATTATACCAGGGGAGACTAAAACACTCTCCATTTGCAAAGATGCAAGCCTAGATGATATGAGGGAAATTTATAAAAAAGTTGGTATAGTAAGAATGGAATTGTTTAATTTGTGAAGCATGGAAAAGGTAAATTTAAGAAATATAAAGGCAACTACATAGCTAATAGTAAAAATATGGAACTCATTGGACCCAAGAATGGTAGAGGTTGAAAATACATAATTGCAAAGAAAGCTTAGATTAATTCATGGCTGATAGATCTGTTAATGGGTTTAGGGAGATACAGAGATCTTAAAGGACTCAACTTTTTGCAACCCTTAAGTCAAAGGGTGCTTTTGGATTTGGTCCAACTTTTCCTAGAACCATGAAGATATTCCACAGTCCTTGCTTCCAGATGTTCTTCAGTGCTAGGGACTTTTTGGGCAAGAATCATTCAGCTAGCTCCTTTTTAAAGTATATTCACGTTTCAGACTTTGTTACCACAATAATTTAAATATGTTGCTTACTGCCAAAATTAACTCACTGCTTCACTTCTTCCACACTGTTTCATTTAATTAAGTTTTCCAATTAATCATCTCTGAGTATTATACCATGTCCAGAAGTCCATATTAATAAAACTTCTGCTTACTTTTAAGGACTCGGTGGCAAGTTTGATTTCAGGGCATCGATCCATCTGGCCCTTCCTACCTCAGAAGAATTAAGTTGGGGAGAAAGTGAGTACCATCTGTTTCTGAACATTTCTTTCATGACTTCATAGTGGGGAGGAAGTTGATTCTAAGATGTCATTGTTAAAATAGATTAAAGGAAAATGACTTGCTGGCCTACCACCTCATTCATGAGAAACTGTCATGAAGGAGAAATGTCACTTTTGGGACTAAATGCCCAATGGAACTAGAGAAAGCAAGCTGCTCATCATATATTTAGTCACAGAAAGAGGTACAGAGAGAGTATAGTCAAGGCTGATGTCAGTAAGTCCTCTAGTCTAAGTGAAATTAAGGAATTAGGTAATTTTCAGTTGTGTCCTTTATAATACAATATCTCCAAAAAAGAAAAAAGAAGTCATTGGGAATATAGAGGGGAGTCACAATTAGTAAATAATTGACAATGACAATGACTTTTTAAAAGGCTTTGAAGTGCCTGCTTAGTCACTTTGGATAATTAGCTTTCCACAATTGGGGCATGCAATTTTCCACTTTGGGGAGGGAACAAATTGTGGGAGGAAAAATAGCTATGACCCTGTCTGTCTGAAGATTTATTTCTCGAAAACATGATTTTGCCCATCCATCAGAAGCCATGGGATCATGAGTTCTAGCCTGGAAATCCAGTAGTTTCCTTTTACCTCTAGGACCAAGTAGGAAAACATTTGTTTGGCTTTTAAAGCCCATTACAACCTGGCCTCTTCCTGCATTTTCCTTCTTCTTACACTTTACTATCCTCTATATACACTATGATTCAGTGACATAAACCTCTTTGCTATTACTCACAGAAGATATTCTATCTTCTAAGTCCAAATATATTTTCTTTCACTGTTTTTCATGCCTGAAATAATCTCCTTTCTCCTCTCAACCTTCTGCCTTCCTTTGAATTTCAGCTTAAACCCCACTTTCTGCAAGATGCCTTTCTCAGATCCCCTTAATAATTTGTGCCTTGCCTCTGAAATGACCTTGAATTTACCCTGTACATATTGCAGGGAGAGTTTTTTGTAGTGTTTCTCCCATTAGAAAATGAGCTCCTTGAGGGCAGGGACTACTTTTCTTCGTATCCCCAGTACTTAGCATGGCACCTGGAGCATAGTAGGAGCTTAACAAACCCTTATTGACTGACTTTCTGAACCCAAGCAGCAGCAAGAGAGAAAGAACAAAAGAAAAAGGGGTGGGCGATTTGTCTCTTTTCTTCAGTTTTATGTGTATTTTAAGCTACAGATTGTGCAAATATCATAGATACCTATTTTCTCATGGGAATGACATATTAAAAGTGTTCTTTGCTCTTTCTTCTTTCTTCCTATTATAGTCTGACCTTGTAAAAA